>NC_060193.1:19773419-20008419 GCF_021184085.1 Oncorhynchus gorbuscha
GGGAGGCTACAAGAAAAGTTTGACCCAAGTTAAACTATTTAAAGGCAATGCTACTAAATACTAATTGAGTGTATGTAACTTCTGACCCACTGGGAATGTGATGAAAGAAATATAAACTGAAATAAATCATTCTTTCTACTATTATTCTGACATTTCACATTCTTAAAATAAAGTGGTGATCCTAACTGACCTAAGACAGCATTTTTACTAGTATTAAATGTCAGGAATTGTGAAGAACTGAGATTAAATGTATTTGGCAAAGGGTTATGTAAACTTCCTACTTTATATAACTGTATATTGTATATGTGTGTGTGCTCCTGTGTGTGTGTGTGTGTGTGTGTGTGTGTGTGTGTGTGTGTGTGTGTGTGTGTGTGTGTGTGTGTGTGTGTGTGTGTGTGTGTGTGTGTGTGTGTGTGTGTGTGTGTGTGTGTGTGTGTGTGACTGCCCCAGTGTGCGTGCCTCTCAATAGTTCCTGGGTGGGTGGTAGTGCATCACAGCCAGCCCCAGCGTTGTTCTCTGACTGCCCTTCTGTCTGAGTCCTGACTGACTCCTCTGGAAATCAGCTGGGGCTAATTGCACTCACACACACTCTAATAAAACACACACACCCCAGCTAGCACATTTGGATCCTTGGAAGTTGTGGGAACGTACATTTTTGGTTTCCCATTGGTACTGGCAACGATGCTATACGTTTCCTGACCGCTAAAAATGCAAGCTTTCTGAGAATGGAAGTGAACATTTTGCCTGTTATGGGAATGTACATTTTTAGGTTGCAGGGAGGTTCTGAGAACATTTTACCAAAGTTCCCTGAAAGTTTTCCTGGGAGGTTTTATTAAATGACAGGTTATTTGGAGGTTTTTGAATAACTTCCTTAAAACTTTGACTAAATGTTTCAATAAGACTTAATAGCACTGCTAGTTTAGTTGGGGTTAACTGTTTTGAACTCCAAGCACACATGGAAGTAAATTTGCTGAGGCATTAATTATGCAAACACAGTTATTTTTTATTTATTGTGGCACGGCATCAGTGACATTTGAACATATAATCCTGTGTTGTCTATTCATGGAATCAGTCCACAGTGCCACCAGGATGGAGCTGGCACGCCATGTTTTTTTTTAGCTCCTAACAAGCTGTTAATTTTAGTCTATTCAAACAGACCCCCATTTCAAAGGAAACAAGCACTCATTAAGATCAGGTGTGGCCAATTAGTGGGTGTGGCCAACACACCTGAACACTCTTAGTAAAGATAGAGGATAGCGAGAGTTTTGTTGATGCTGAGAACGGAATGTAGATGTCTTTTCATATAACATTCTTAAAACATTCTTTGAAACTTACTGAAGTTTTCTAATAGTTTTTATGGAACATTTTCTTAACTTTCTTGGAAAAAGTTGAGAACCTAAATTATGCAAAAGTACTGAAATTCCCACAGAAGAACGTTGTTTCTTAACATTCTATTAACTATTTGAGAACATTCCTAATGTCAAACCATGTTCCTAGAACATTACCAAAATGTCAATTAAATGTAACCATGTTTCAACTTTTAGGAAACATTCTCTTAAAGTAATGAAATAACAAGAAATGTATGTTTTTTGTCAAGTTCCTGAAGTTCCAATGTGCTGAGAATGTTCCACAGTCGAGCAACTATCCTGCACCATTCCCAGAAAGTTGAGGGACGGTTGTATGCAAAATAACCATTTGACAACCACGCTCTCACCATGTTATATGAAACATATGGTTCTCAGAACGTTATGTGCTAGCTGGGGCGGGAGAGGTCGAGGATGACACCGCTTTAGGCCAGGAGAAGAGCTGCTCAGTAGGGTAGAGGACACGGCCAAGGGCCCTGGATGGTTACTGTTACAGTACTTTAAGAGATGGGTGCTATTCAAATTGATGATTCAAGTGATCATAGATATTTCACTATATGTGTTTGACTTTGCCTCAGAATACCAGTTCTCATACTTACCTTTTGAAAACATGCACTTATGCTGCATATCATTTAACATTGTACTGCAGTGGGCTAAATCAGGGTCACACAGTGCTTCTTGGTAGTCTTAAACAAATCTACTTTGAAACAAAAGTCTACACCTCACACACATAGTTATGGGCTTAAACAAAAGAAGACACCTGTACCATGTCAGATGTAAAGTTGAAATGTATTACATTTTGAGGTTGCATCCCAATATTACACTTTTATATACATCACAGAAGACTTAAATATAACAAAACCATTTGACATAGAAATACCAGATTTTCTGCGTGTAAATGTATTTTTTTTTTTATGAATTATGAAACAGATTAATAACGTCCCACCCATGAGGCCACTAGAGGGAGATTTGGTCATTTGACTGCATGTGAAACCGCACCACTGTTCGTCCCAGCGCATTTGTTGTTGTTTTGTTGATGAAACAAAGGAGTGGCACCTCCAGCAACGTGTAAAAAAAAATACACATTCTGTTGTTCTAGCGTGCAATAATGTGTGATGATGTCAAAGGGGGAAAAAACTGTCTTTGTTGTTTGAAGTAACTTCTTTGCTGTTGTAATATCGCAAACGGACGTGGCGGTTTCAACAGGTACGGACTCATTCTACATTTACTTTAAGTTAGATTGAATTGACTGAGTTCAATTGACTGAGCTGTAATGACCCCGAGCCCAACATTAGCTCCAATTAGCCATCAGTCAGTCAGCAGTATCTTATCATTGGAAGTGAACATTACCAGGCAGACATATGGTGAGGACCCAGCGAGCTGATGGGCTGTGGCCCCAGGGCAGTAGACAGAAGGCTGGGGGGGTCCGGGACTGGTGAGGGGCCACTGGTACTGGAGGCCCTGAGGGCAGACTGGAGTAGAGTGGGAGCGCTGATTAGGCTGGGGACAAGGCACTGGAGGGTATAGGGGAAGAGATGGAGAGAGGGAGACAGAGACAGAGGCAGATTTCCCCCCAGATGGGTTGCATGACACATTCAATTGTATCAGAACGTTACGTCATCAGCGATGTTGTTGTCGTTGATGTTTGATTTACCCCTAAATAAGTGATACTGATTAGGGTTCAATATTTTTCCGCCATTCTACAAATGTTCACTTTTCTCCCGGGTAACACGGTATTTCTCGCCCCAAACCGGAATGTCATTCTAAACATAGAAAGAATATAAATATGTATGGATTTGATTAGAGCTTTGATCAGCATGAACCTTTTACCCTGATGCTACCTGAACCTGATGAGACAAACATTTTATGAACTAGACATTAAAGACATTTTATAAGCCCGAACCCCAAAAAGCCATTATCCAACACATAGCCTATGACATACAGGGCATTCGGAAAGTATTCAGACCCTTTGACTTTTTCCACATTTACCGAATGCCCTGTGTGGGCTACCGCTCATGGAGCACGACAGTTAAAACATGAACGCCCATAGATGTATCTGTGTTCTCTTGAGTAAATCAATGAAACAAGCTCCAGTAGGCTAAATCTTTTTTTTGTGTGGATTGTACTGTCCTGCATTATATTATCAGGGCTGGAATGATGTACTACGTTCAAACCATGAACCTGGGAGAGAACATGTGACGCTGGTGCAGGCCTACAAAGTTACAAATGTTGAAATATAATAGGGCTATTTTACATTTATACAATTAGTAGGCTGACACATATATACCGTTCATAATATTTCCCCTGATGTCGTGCGACGTGCGTATTAGTCTACCTCCTCTTTCTGTCTCTGTTGTTGCTTCAGTTCTTCCTCTCTTTCAACAGTGAAATAAGTTGTGTTGTCCTCATCTTCATCGTTCTAATGACATCCTTGAATAACATAGAACTAGAATTAGATGCAGGAGGCTGTTACTTTCATCACAAACACTGAATGGTTATGGGTAAATAAACTGCTGTAGCCAACCACCATCGCAAGTTCTCTCTTCCTTCAAACGTCTTTCTATTGGCTGCTGTATTTAATATTCCGCAAACAAGAGCTTGCTTTCCTCTTTGAAGAGTATATTAGTATAAGAAATGCAAGAACAAAGAAATCCAGCAAGCTATTCTAGTCTGACTTTTCCTGGGACGACAAGCTCTAAGGAGTGTCTTTTAAAGAGAGAGGACAGTGGAGAGCAGGTGTGTATTGTGCAAGAGACCGAGGCTATGTTAGAAGCTTATTGTCACGGCTGATGAAGGAGAAGGACCAAGGTGCAGCGTGGTGAGCGTACATATTCTTTACTTAAGATGACCCCAAAGAATAAACACTACAAACAAACCGTGAAGCTAAAGGCTATGTGCCCTAAACAAAGTCAACGTCCCACAAAGAAAGGAGGGAAAAGGGCTAAAGTATGGTTCCAAATCAGAGACAACGATAGACAGCTGTCCCTGATTGAGAACCATACTCGACCACAACATAGAAAAACAAAATCATAGATAAGAAAACATAGAATGCCCACCCTAAATCACACCCTGACCAAAACAAGGAGACATTAAAAGGCTCTCTAAGGTCAGGGCGTGACACTTATGCATAATTTCTTAGCTAAATTTAAGGCTAATACTGTATTTAATATATTACCTGAAAGATGTGGGGTAGGACTCTATCTACTGTGTATATATATATATATACACACTGACTACCAAAAATATTAAGAGCCCCTGCAGACCAGGTGAATCCAGGTGAGAGCTATGGTCCCTTGTTGATGTAACTTGTTAAATCCACCTCAATGAGTGTAGATGAAGGGATGTTGACAGGTTGAAGAAGGATTTCTAAGCCTTGAGACACTTGAGAAATGGATTGTGTATGTGTGTCAAGACAAAATATTTAAGTGTCTTTGAACAGGGTATGGTAGTAGGTGCCAGGCGCACCGATTTGCGAGTGTCAAGAACTGCATCTCCACTGGGTTTTTCACGCTCAACAGTTTCCCCTGTGTGTCACGAATGGTCCTCCACCCAAAGGACATCCAGTCAACTTGACACAACTGTGGGAAGCACTGGAGTCAACATGGGCCAGCATCCCTGTGGAAAGCTTTCCACACCTTGTAGAGTCCATGCCCTGAAGAATGAATCTTTTCTGAGAGCAAAAGGGGCTGCAACTCAATATTAGGAAGGTGCTCCTAATGTTTTGTATACTCAGTGTATACTTAGGTGATAATGTCTGAGAAGCCGGTGTTTGGAGGATAGAGGGCATTATCACTTTTACACAATGGGTTACCAACATATTCAAATAATGATTGACATATTTTCATTAAAACATTATTTTGATGAATTAATTCATACTATTTCATCCTTCCACAAGATGTAGTCCCGACACAAATCTAGGGTTTCTACCCAAGCCAGCTGGTCATTTGTTCTATTGGTTCAGTTGCCAGACGCAACCCAGTCATTCAGTTTTTTTGTTCTGTATCTATAGACACGACCCTGTCGTTCGTTCTAAATGTCCCATTGCCACACTGGCTGGGAATGTTCTTATCCCGTGCTTGATAGCCAACAACAGCTAACTTACAGTCCGGTCAAACAGTGCAGCCAGAATAACATCAGTAGCTTCATTTGCTGAAGCTGTGTTCTAGTGACATTGATTTGGACACATCCATAATAATGAGCTAATGAGGCGCAATTTCGACCTGGCATAGATAATGTGCTCACTTGTCAGGACACTGTTGTTCAGAGGAGCTAGCCAACAACACAGCTAACACAATCACTTCACACTGAAGCTGGAAAGACTGCAAACTAGCTGCACTTCGTTTCGTTTCACCTTTTCCCAATTGACAATTCTTTGCATATATCCATAAAAACTATGCCAGCTAATTCATGATTTCAACTGGCCCGAGAAACGCTGTCTCGTCCCGACTCCCGACACGTTCATTACTATGGGACAGCTGGAGATCTTGAATATTGAAACAGTGTTGCAAATGTCAGAGAGACAGACATCAAGGTTTATACAAATCTCCGCTGTTGAAAACTAAATGTTAGTCTAAAAGAAATGTGAGATAATGTCTAGATGTATTTTATAGTGGAGATCAAGTTTATAAATTGCTTGGATGGGCTGATGAGACATTGGAATGCGCAGTCAGATGGAACAGAGTAAATAGGCATTTAAACGTGATAGATTTAGCTGGTGGTAATAGACATGGGCTGGAATGCCGTTTTAACCAATCAGCTAAATTATTGTACAGATTTTTTGCCACCAAAAAAATGTTGAATATTTGGGGCATACAGTCAATATCATAGCTCTGCAGATTTTGTGGTGAGGATACAGAATCAACAGACCATTTATTTTGATATTGCTCTCAGGTAGCCTGTTTCTGGTCTCAGGTTCAGGAATGGCTGAAAATGCATAACATTAATCTAAAATTGACCCTAGAAATAGCATTGTTAGGAGACCTGGAGAGACCGGGTCAGTCAATTACTAATATACAAATACTCTTAGTAAAAGTAATTATCTTCAACTCACTATCTGTGGATTCTGTTCAATGAGATAGATTCAAGTTGTATGTTAAACATCACAGCAGAGTTGAAAGATATATGGCTGGTAGAAATCCGAACAGGGTGGCCAGCAGAGACGGGTGGGATGGGCTGAGGGAAGCTGAGGGAAGCTGAGGGAAGCTGAAGGAAGCTGAGGGTTGAAATCCGAACAAGGTGGCCAGCAGAGACGGGTGGGATGGGCTGAGGGAAGCTGAGGGAAGCTGAGGGTTGAAATCCGAACAGGGTGGCCAGCAGAGACGGGTGGGATGGGCTGAGGGAAGCTGAGGGAAGCTGAGGGTTGAAATCCGAACAGGGTGGCCAGCAGAGACGGGTGGGATGGGCTGAGGGAAGCTGAGGGAAGCTGAGGGTAGCTGAAGGAAGCTGAGGGTTGAAATCCGAACAGGGTGGCCAGCAGAGACGGGTGGGATGGGCTGAGGGAAGCTGAGGGAAGCTGAGGGTTGAAATCCGAACAGGGTGGCCAGCAGAGACGGGTGGGATGGGCTGAGGGAAGCTGAAGGAAGCTGAGGGTTGGGATGTGGAATTGGTGACAAGTGGGAGTGGAGTTGCTGGGCGGGGCACAGAATGACGGTCAAAGATAAAAGTCAAAAAATTAAGTAAAAATAAAACAAAACAAAAAGTCAGTTTAAATGACAACGGGGCAACGGGGTAACGCTGTTACAGCTAATGCCTGGTTGCCTAAGGCTGATGCCACGCAAGTGTTTGTACGCGTGTACACATGCATATACACACGCATATACAGACACGCTCATTCAAACGCACACACCTGCATATACTCGGACACACACTTGTAAATAGTGCCTTACATGCGCTCAAATGTATTCAGTTGGCCTGTTGCTGTTATGAGTTTTGCTGTTATGATTTTGGTTATCCTTATGGCTTTTGGTTTTGCATTGTTGTTTTCTCTTTTGTTCATTTTGTTGGTTGCTGGTGCATGGGGTAGGGGGTGGGGGATGGGGGAGGGGGTCTCGGGTGGTTGAGGGTCAGCTCTCGGGGAAATGTAGGGGGGATCTTGGAGGGCTGGTGGCCTGGAGGTTGGGAGCTTGGGCCGATGGCTGGTTCGGGTCCCCATTTTTGACCTTGTGGGAGATCTGTCGACGTGCCCTTGAGCTGGGCGTTGACCCTGGTTGCTTCTGTGGGTCGCTCTGGATGGGAGTCTGTTATATGACTGAATGTAATGTAAATGTTGAGCGGCTTCACTGTAAGTAGTTTGTATGCTTTAATATTCAGTAAAAATGTAATTAAAACAATAACAAAATCAGCATTCAGGATTAGATCCACCCATTGTATAAATACAGCAACAGTCAAGAGTTCGGATACACTTCCCCAGTCAAGGGTTTTTCTATATTTTTACTATTTTACTATTCTATATTGTAGAATAATAGTGAAGACATCAAAACTATGAAATAACACATATGGAATCATGTAGTAACCAAAAAAAGTGTTAACAAATATATTTTAGATTTTAGATTCTTCAAAGTATCCAACCTTTGCCCTGATGACAGGTTTGCACACTCTTAGCATTCTCTCAACCAGCTTCACCTGGAATGCTTTTCCAACAGTCTTGAAGGAGTTCCCACATATGCTGAGCACTTGTTGGCTGCTTTACCTTCACTCTTCGGTCCAACTCATCCCAAACCATCTCAATTGGGTTGAGGTCGGGTGATTGTGGAGGCCAGGTCATCTGATGCAGTACTCCATCACTCTGTTTCTTGGTCAAATAGCCCTTACACAGCCTGGAGGTATGTTGGGTCATTGCACTGTTGAAAAACAAATGATAGTCCCACTGAGCATAAACCAGATGTGATGGCGTATCGCTGTAGAATGCTGTGGTAGCCATGCTGGTTAAGTGTACCTTGCATTCTAAATAAATCACTGACATTGTCACCAGCAAAGCACCCCCACACCATTACACCTCTTCCTCCTGAGTGGCGCAGCAATCTAAGGCACTGCATCTCAGTGCAAGAGGTGACACTACAGTCGCTGGTTCAAATCCAGGCTGAATCATATCCAGCCGTGATTGAGAGTCCCATAGGGCGGCACACAATTGATCTGGATTTGGCAGGGGCAGACCACCATTGTAAATAAGAATTTGTTCTGAACTGACTTGCCAAGGTAAATAAAGGTTGAATAAAAAAATAATAATAATAAATTATTCCATGCTTCAAGGTAGGAACCACACATGAAGAAATCATCTGTTCACCTATTCTGCATCTCACGAAGATGCTACGGTCCAAAAGTTTGACTGGTACAGTATATATATACTGTACTGTACAGTTGAAGTCAGAAGTTACTCCTTAGCCAAATAACACTTTAACTCAGTTTTTCACAACTCCTGGCATTTAATCCTAGTAAAAATTCCCTGTCTTAGGTCAGTTAGGATCACCACTTTATTTTAAGAATGTGAAATGTCAGAATAATAGTAGAGAGAATGATTTATTTCAGCTATTATTTCTTTCATCACATTCCCAGTGGGTCAGAAGTTAACATACATTCAATTAGTATTTGGTAGCATTGCCTTTAAATTGTTTAAAACCTGTTAAGTCTACCCCCCTACTTTTTCGAACATTCTGTTAAAAATCGTGCAACATTTCAGTGTCCTGCTACTCATGCCAGGTATATAGTATATGCATATGATTAGTATGTGTGGATAGAAAACACTCTGATGTTTCTAAAACTGGTTTAATCACGGCTGTGACTATAACATAACGTGTGTTTAATCGAAAAGCGCAAGAAAAACTGATCACTGAAAACTGGAAAATATATCAATGCGCCACTTGCATGTATTGTCTATTGGAAAGCAAATTACATGGGGCTGAGATTGCAAGTCCTACAGCTTCCACACGATGTCGCCAGTCTTGTCAATTGTCTGCACTTTGTTTCTTGGTCAAACGAGTGAGAGAGTGCCCATTCCTTCCGGTCTCCGACAGGATGTTTTGGATGAGAAATTTCCGACCATGATTTGAAGACGTGGAGCTATTGAATACACATCGCCCCGTGGTCAATTTGATAGATTATTAACATTTACTAATACCTAAAGTTTGATTACAAAAGTATTTCGAAGTGTTTTGTGAAAGTTTATCATCGACTTTTTTAATTTAAAAAAATGACGTTGTGTTTTAAAACGCTGTTTTTTCCTGGATCACACACTCTTCATAGATCGATATTTAGGGTATATATGACCCGATTTCATTAAAAAAAGACCCAATAGTGATGTTTATGGGACATCTAGGAGTGCCAACAAAGAAGATCGTCAAAGGTAATGAATGTTTTATATTTTATTTCTGCGTTTTGTGTAGCGCCGGCTATGCTAATTATTTTGTTTACGTGCCCTTCAGGTATTTCGGGGTGTTGCATGCTATCAGATAATAGCTTCTCATGCTTTCGCCGAAAAGCATTTTAAAAATCTGACTTGTTGGCTGGATTCACAACGAGTGTAGCTTTAATTCAGTACCCTGCATGTGTGTTTTAATGAACGTTTGAGTTTTAACGAGTGCTATTAGCATTTAGCGTAGCGAAATTTGCATTTCCAGATGGCTAGATGGGACGCATGCGTGTCGGGTCGACGTAAGAGGTTAACTTGGGACAAATGTTTCAGGTAGCCTCCAACCATAAGTTGGGTGAATTTTGGCCCATTCCTCCTGACAGAGCTGGTGTAACTCAGTCAGGTTTGTAGGCCTCCTTGCTCGCACAGGCTTTTTCAGTTCTGCCAACAGCCCCTATCAGTCCCAGCTCCAAATCCCCACCTTTATCCTCGCTGGCTCCATCGGAACCCATGCAGATTGGACGCATCTCCCGGGCTGAAAGAGACCGCCGGATGAGGGAGCGATGCTGTCTATATTGTAGCAACCCGGGCCATTTCCGCCCTACGTGTCCCGGGCTCCAGGGAAACGCTCTGTCCCGTGCAGACCTGGGGGGACTGTAACGGGAAACATAACCTCCTCCCATCCGTCCAACTCCTGTCTGCTCATTCCAGTCACCCTTTCCTGGGACAACCACAAGCTCCACCTTCAGGGCTTGGTAGACTCTGGAGCCGCAGGTAACTTCATGGATGGTGTCTGGGCGAAGGAGAATGGCGTTCCCTCTGAACCTCTAAGTGACCCCATGAGGATTACTACATTGGATGGAAGCCCTTTGGGATCTGGACTTGTCACTCGTGTCACTACCCCCTTGCAACTTTCAGTTTCCCAACACCAGGAAGTGATGAACTTTCATCTGATCTCCTGTTCCGAGTTCCCTCCCGTCCTTGGATACCCCTGGCTTCACAGCCATAACCCTCACATCGACTGGTCTGTGGGCATTATCAAGCAGTGGGGTCCTACGTGCCAAGCCACTTGTATCTTCCCGAGTTCCCTGAGTCTCTAGAATCCATCGACCTGTCCCGAGTTCCCGAGTGTTACCATTGACCTCAAACCGGTATTTAGCAAACAGAGGGCCACCATGATACCACCCCATAGACCTTACGATTGCCCCATCGACCTGTTTCCGGGCATCTGTCCCCCCCAGGGGTCGGATCTTTTCCCTATCTCCTCCCGAACAAGCTGCTATGGATACCTACATCAAGGACGCTCTGGAAGCAGGCCTCATGCTTCCATCAACCTCTCCGGCGGGAGCAGGGTTTTTCTTTGTGGCCAAAAAAGACGGTGGATTACGTCCTTGCATCGACTACCGGGGACTCAATGCCATAACCGTCCGTAACCGCTACCGCTTATGGCCACAGCCTTTGAGCTGCTCCAGGAAGCAGTTGTTTTCACTAAGCTTGACCTGTGTAACGCATACCATCTTGTGCGGATCAGACCCGGTGACGAGTGCAAGACCGCTTTCAACACGCCTACTGGTCACTACGAATACTTGGTGATGCCCTTCGGCCTGTGTTCCAAGCGCTCATAAATGATGTGCTTAGGGATATGCTTAACATATTCGTGTTTGTTTACTTGGATGACATCCTCATCTTTTCGAGCTCCCTTCAAGAACACACAAAGCATGTCAGACAAGTACTCTAACGCCTCCTAGACAGCCATTTGTATGTTAAGCCGGAAAAACGTGAATTCCATTCATCCCGAGTACAATTCCTGGGATTTGTAGTGGAACCCAGTCGAGTCCAAATGGACTCCAGGAAGGTAGGGGCGGTAGCGGATTGGCCCACCCCCAAGTCTGTTAAGGAAGTTCAGCGTTTCCTGGTCTACAAACTTTTACCGCTAGTTCATCAAGAACTTCAGCTTGGTAGCAGCCCCTCTCTCAGCTTTAACCAAGGGTGGCAACGCAAGGTTTTTGTGGGGAAAAGAAGCTGAGACGGCCTTCCAAGGACTCAAGCAGCACATCCTCTCTGCTCCCATCCTGACACTACCGACTGCGGATGAACCTTTTGTGGTGGAGGTAGACGCATCAGAGGTTGGTGTTGGAGCTGTCCTGTCTCAGAGGGGTGAAGACAAGAAGCTTCACCCTTGCGCTTTCTTCTCACACCGGCTTACCCCGGCCGAGAGGAACTACAATGTGGGGGATCGTGAACTCCTAGCGGTTAAGATGGCATTGAAGGAATGGAGACACTGGCTTGAGGGGGCTTCTCACCCGTATCCAGTGCTTACGGACCACGAAAATCTGGAGTATATCCATTAGGTGTAGCGGTTGAACTCCAGACAAGCTCGTCGGTCTCTTTTCTTCAATCGATTCCAGTTTATCCTCACCTATCGGCCCGGGTCGAAGAATCTCAAACTGGATGCCTTGTCCCGAGTCTACCCTCCTGCCATTCGAGACGACATTGACATGCCTGTACTTCCTGCTGCTAAGATCGTGTCCCCGATCTTGTGGCATGTTGAGGATACCGTGAGACGAGCTCAAGCTATTGAACCAGGTCCGAAAGGAGGTCCTGCCAATCGGATGTTTGTCCCCAAGGCAGCGAGGACCGATGTCCTTCTGTGGGGGCTCTCGCCTCACCTGTCACCCGGGCGTAGGTCGCACCTTGGAGTTCATCCAGCGAAAGTTCTGGTGGCCCACCATAAAAGAAGACATTGCCACTTTCGTCAAGGCCTGCCCCTTGTGCTGCCAGGGCAAATCTTCTCACCTCCGCCCTCAAGGACTCCTTCACCCTTTACTTTTTCCCCACAGACCCTGGTCCCATATCTCGTTGGACTTTATTACTGGCCTTCCTCCGTCCCATGGTAATACTACTATCCTAGTCATCATCGACAGGTTTTCTAAGGCGGCCAGGTTCGTCCCTCTAACTAAGTTACCTTCTGCCAAGGAAACGGCTGAGTTGGTAATTAAGCATGTGTTCCGAGTCTTCGGCATTCCTCAAGATATGGTTTCCGACAGAGGTCCCCAGTTTGCCTCAAGGTTTTGGAAGGCCTTCTGCCAACTCATAGGGGCCTCTGCCAGTCTATCTTCAGGGTACCACCCGGAGTCCAACCGCCAAACAGAGGATGAATTAAGAGCTGGAAACGACCCTCAGATGTATGGCCCTTAACTCCTTGCGTCGAGCACATTACCATAACGCAACATTAACGATTCATGAAAATCGGAAATGAAATGAAATAAATATGCTAGCTCTCAAGCTTAGCCTTTTGTTAACAACACTGTCAAAATATGCTTCTCAACCATAGCAAAACAAGCATTTGTGTAACAGTATTGATAGCTAGCGTAGCATTTAGCATTAGCATTCAGCAGGCAACATTTTCAAAAAAAACAGAAAAGCATTCAAATAAAATCCTTTACCTTTGAAGAACTTCGGATGTTTTCAATGAGGAGACTCTCAGTTAGATAGCAAATGTTCAGTTTTTCCTGAAATATTATTTGTTTAGGAGAAATCGCTCCGTTTTGTGCGTCACGTTTGGCTACCAAAAAAAAGAAAATTCAGTCATCAAAACGTCAAACTTTTTTCCAAATTAACTCCATAATATCAACTGAAACATGGTAAACGTTGTTTAGAATCAATCCTCAAGGTGTTTTTCACATATCTCTTCGATGATATATCGTTCGTGGAAGTCTCCTCTCACCCCTGAATCACATGGATGAATGCGTGCAGCTTGGAGATTACGCAGCAATTTCGACAAAGGACACCGGGCGGACACCTGGTAAATGTAGTCTCTTATGGCCAATCTTCCAATGATATGCCTACAAATACGTCACAATGCTGCAGACACCTTGGGCAAACAAAACCTCAAAAATTCTGCTCATTTCCTGTTTGAAGTTTCATCTTGGTTTCGCCTGTAGCATCAGTTCTGTGGCACTCACAGATAATATCTTTCAGTTTTGGAAACATCAGAGTGTTTTCTTTCCAAAGCTGTCAATTATATGCATAGTCGAGCATCTTTTTGTGACAAAATATTGCGCTTAAAACGGGCACGTTTTTTTAATCCAATAATGAAATAGCGCCCCCATAGCTTCAAGAGGTTATTAACAACCTGTCCACATGGTCGTCCTTCATTGTTTGGGCCGAATACGCACACAACACCTTGCGCTCCTCCTCCACTGGTATGTCCCGGACCAGGAGGCAGAAGTCTGAGTGCCTTCAGCCTTGAAGTTCGTCAGACGCTGTCGGCTTATGTGGAGGAAGACCCGTCTTAATCTTCTGCGTTCCTCACAGCGGTACCAACAACAAGCCAACAGACATCGCCGTCACGGGCCTACCCTGCGCCCCTGCCAGATAGTCTGGCTCTCCACAAAAAACTTACCGCTATGGGTGAAGTCTCGCAAGCTGTCCCAGAAATACATCGGCCCCTTTAAGGTTGCCAGGAGAGTGAACCCCGTTTCATATCGCCTACACTTACCCAAATCCCTTAAGATGAATCCCACATTTCACATTTCTTTATTAAAACCTGTTGTTTTTTCTCCCCTTGTCCCGGCAGACAGACCTCCCCCTCCGCCCCGTGTCATCAGAGGCCAGCCAGCTTAAACCGTCCATCGGATACTGGATTCCCGCCGGGTGCAGCGGTCCTGGCAGTATCTGGTGGACTGGGAAGGGAACGGTCCCGAGGAGCACTCCTGGGTTCCTGCCAAAGACATACTGGACCCTGCCCTCCACCCCGAGGAAGCTGGTAGGAACGTCAGGAGCCATTCCTAGGGGGGGGATTCTGTCAGGATTTGGCCAGGGTTGTTCCGGTTTTGGTCACTAGATGCCCCCATTGTGCTTTTTGACCCTTTTGTTTTCCCTTGTTCCCAGTTATTGTTTGCACCTGTGCCTCGTTTCCCTTGATTGTATTTAAACCCTTAGTTTTCCTCAGTTCTTTGCTCTGTGTTTGAATGTTAGCACCCAGCCCCAGTGATGCTGTGAACATTTGTTGCTCCAGTTGGACTCTCTTGTGGAACTCTGTTTTGGTTCTTGTTTATTTATTTATTTGTATCTTTTGAGGCTTTTTTCTGCTGTACCTACCTTGTGGATTTACCTTTTTGACTTGGAGGATTACCTTTGTTCTCTTGGAATTATTTTTGACGTTGTGGAGTTATATTTTTGTCTGAAGAACTTTCCTTTTTACTTTATTAAAACACCAAGTACTGCTGTGTCTGCCTCATCTTCTGGCTTCTGCTGACTATTTGTGGCTCAGTTTGCTAAGTGACTGTTTCTCACACCGGAGACCCGGGTTTGTAACCGGGTCCTGACACGACCAAGCTTTAACTTTCTGACTGATGTCTTGAGATGTTGCTTCAATATATCCACATACTTTTCCGTCCTCAAGATGCCTTTGTGAAGTGCACCAGTCCCTCCTTCCGCAAAGCACCTCCACAACATGATGCTGCCACCCTCGTGCTTCACAGCTGGGATGGTCTTCTTCAGGCTTGCAAGCATCCACCCTTTTTCCTCCAAACATAACGATGGACATTATGGCCAAACAGTTCTATTTTTTTCATCAGACCAGAGGTAATTTCTCCAAAAAGTACGACCTTTGTCCCAATGCGCAGTTGCAAAACGTAGTCTGGCTTTTTTATGGCAGTTTTGGAGCAGTGGCTTCTTCCTTGCTGAGCGGCCTTTCAGGTTATGTCGATATAGGACTAGTTTTAGTGTGGATATAGATACCTGTTTCCTCCAGCATCTTCACAAGGTCATTTGCTGTGTTGTTCTGGGATTGATTTGCACTTTTCAAACCAAAGTACGTTCATCTCGAGGAGACCGAATGCGTCTCCTTCCTGAGTGGTATGACAGCTGTGTGTTCCCATGGTGTTTATACTTGCATACTATTGTTTGTACAGATGTACGTGCAACCTGCCATTTGGAAATTGCTCCCAAGGATGAACCAGACTTGTCGAGATCTAAAAAAAAATTATGAGGTTTTGGCTGATTTCTTTGGATTTTCCCATGATGTCCAGCAAAGAGGCACTGAGTTTGAAGGTAGGCCTTGAAATACACAGGTACACCTACAATTGACTCAAATGATGTCAATTAGCCTATCAGAAGCTTCTAAAGCCATGACATCATTTTCTGGAATTTTCCAAGCTGTTTAAAGGCACCTTCAATTTAGTGTATGTAAACTGCTGACCCACTGGAATTGTGATGCAGTGAAATAATCTGTCTCTAAACAATTGTTGGAAAAATGACTTGTGTCATGTCATGCACAAAGTAGATGTCCTAACCAACTTGCCAAAACTATAGTTTGTTAACAAAACAATTGTGCAGTGGTTGAAAAACGAGTTTTAATGACTCCAACCTAAGTGTATGTAAACTTCAGACTTCAACTGTATATATCTTGAACGAGATGATCTATTTTGGATTTAATTTTATTGGAACCGATGTAGAGAGAGGAAGACTGCAAGAGAATGCCCACGATCGCACAGATTTATTTTAGTGATAGGCTGTTTTAAAACTGCGGCTGCAATATTACAAAATCATCTCAGAAAAAAATAAAGTGAGCCCCGCAAACCAGGTGGGATTTGTGAAAATTAGACGCGCATTCATTCCTTATATTACTGTAGCATAGGCTTTGCTGCAGCAAATTTAGCTGTAGGCGTACCTGTCACAAGAAAATAGTTACCATAATGAGATGATACATGCATTGTGAACTGAGCTCCATACTGAGATGCGCTGTCTGTCCTCACCCATGATTGATCATGCAGATAGCAGAGAGAAGGCCGTAGAGAAAACAGATTTAGGCATATAATTTAACAGTTCCATTTCACATCATGCTGTTCATAGAAATAATGTATTATAATTTACCCGTTTCTCGCAGTTATTTAAATCTCGGTAACCCGGTTCCCGCTATTCAACCCTAATGCAGATGCACTACCAATGCGCCAAAAAACAGCAGTCTTTTCTTTCTTTCTCTCTCGATTAAATTGACTTTATTTATCCCCAATAGGCAATTATTACTGGGCTTCCCAACGTCCAGAAAACACACAATAACACGATAGATGCATAACTAACAATATACTGTGTACCCTGTCTTTCTCTCTTCCTGTTTAAGATCTAATAGCATGTGAATGAATATTCATCCCCTCCTCTAATCCAGTGGTTGTGTTGAAGCGCCGTGTTGATTTAACTGCAGAGGCGAGATGGAGGACACAGCACAAATGAATACATATGGGGCTCAGTCAGGGTTTCCGTTAGGAAAATGTAGCGCCGGACAACGTGACCAGGAAGAGTTTAATTTACCTGCCATTTGAGAAATGTACCGGCCAATATGCATTGGTGCGTAACCCATTAGCGCGTCCACCCACGGTGCTCAGAATGACATAAATCGCATTTAGATTATGGTAATTCATTTTAACAGAACAAGCAACTCCTGTAATGAAGCAGCCAATACAACTAAATGTTCAAACATTTGCCAAAATACAATTTGCGGGAAAACTCCATTCTAAACATCACACCTGATGAAAGTGGTTCCATATGTGACAGAGATGAAAGAGGAGGATTTTAAAGACGCAACAACTAGGATGGGCTACTAATATGACTAGGATTGTGCCTTTGGCTTCTGGACAACAAAAGTAAGTTGATATGAAACCTGGAGATAGCATATGATGGCATATGAGGAAGTCTTTCATAGGCGCCGTGTCGAATAGGCTAGAGAAGTAAATTGAAATAAATGTGCCAAAATTATAATAATTCCCCTCTATTCTATACAGAAAGAAATTAAATAATTAAAAATATTTCACCAGAAAGCATGATTTAGCCACAGAGGAATCCAGAATCATTAGCTTTAGCTTTTTTTTGAGCTGTTGATTGTTTGAAATAACAAGCTTGTAGGCCTTTTTGGGTAGCCCGCAATTTGGGCAGAGCGCGTGGCAATATGCCTATCTGATTATTGAATTGCGGCTGTCAGTGAAAAGCAACTAAAATATATGTGAAGATAATATGTCTTGAGTATAATTTGAAATGTTGAGCCAAGAAGAACGGGTGGGATGTGTGGCGAATATATAGGCGTTTCTCTCACCAGAATGCATCAACTCAACTTTCCAAAATGCCCTCAGCTGTCTCCCGACAATTCTTGAGCGTTCGGTGTTTCATTGTGTGAATTGTTTGCCCTTTGATTGTTTATCCTGATCAATTCCCCATGACATACTGTATGTCACCAGTAGTAAACATATGTCATGGGGAATTGATAAAAATAGCAGCTCAAGACTGATCGAAAGGGAGGCGTGACAGGCTGAGTAGAGAGATGAATGCAATTGAAAGAACTTGAATTTATTATATTTTCAACTTTTTTTATTTATCGGCTTCGTTTATTTTGACTTAGTTGACAATGGAAGGTATGTATTGGCCTATAGGCTATCTGAGTTCTATGCTCTCATTTCTTTAGCGGCCAATGGATCATGGTTTTCAATCTGTCTATATGGCAGAGGTGAGGGTGAATCGCATTAGTTGAATTTGAACATTTCGATTTTCCCATTTAAATTCTGATTTTTGTGTTTAATAACCAAGTGACAATGATTTTGAAAAAAACATTATTATTGAATGAAACTGTTCCACGAAAATGCGCAAATAAAAATAATAACTTGCACGCAGGCTCTGAATGCTGTGCGCGTGTGGTGTTGGATAAATAAAATAGGCTACATCATCACTAATGAAGATACACACACGCTAATTTAATTCCACTATATTATGCAAATGACCTATAGACCAATAAGCATGACATTCAAATGTATTTACATCGACTGGTAGATCCATCAATTAATTGGCTGGCAACAGTTTTATTTATGACCAAAATCTGGCAATTGCTGGCTAACAGAAACCCTGGGTTCAGTATATTTAGATTTAGGTAATTTAGCATTTGGGGCTGCAGGGTAGCCTCATGGTTAGAGCGTTGGACTAGTAGTCCAGAAGGTTGCAAGTTCAAATCCCAGAGCTGACAAGGTACAAATCTCTTCCACTGTTCCTAGGTGTCATTGAAAATAACAATTTGTTCTTAACAGAGTTGCCTAGTTAAAGAAAGGTAAAATATACAGATAAATTAAGGGTAAGTGCCTTGCTTAAGGGCACATTGGCAGAATTTTCACCTAGTTGGCTTGGGGATTCAAACCAGCAACCTTTCGGTCACTGTCCATCTCCTCTCGCTCTCTGACAAAAATAATGTGGCCTTGTGGCGACGGCTCCACCACTGAAGAGCAAACAAGTGGCGAGAGAGGAAGGAGAAGAGCAGTGCCTTCGGAAGGTATTCACACCCCTTGACTATTTCCACATTTTGATTAAATAGTTTTTCCCCTCATAGTTTTCCCCCTAAAACAGGTTTTTAGATTTGTTTTTGCTAATTTGAAAAAAACATTTTTTTAAAGGGAATATGACATTTGCATGTATTCAGACCTTTTACTCAGTACTTTGTTGAAGCACCTTTGGTAGTTATTACAGCCTAGAGTCTTCTTGGGTATGATGCTACAGGCTTGGCATACCTATATTTGGGTGAGTTTCTCCCATTCTTTTCTGCAGATCCTCTCAAGTTCTGTCAGGATGGATGGGGAGCGTCGCTGCACAGCTATTTTCAGGTCTCTCCAGAGATATTCGATCAGGTTCAAGTCTGGCTGGGCCACTCAAAGACATTTAGAGACTTGTCCCGAAGCCACTCCTGCAGTGTCTTGCCTGTGCACTTAGGGTTCTTGTCCTGTTGGAAGGTGAACCTTCGCCCCAGTCTGATGTCCTGAGTGCTCTGGAGCAGCTTTTCATCAAGGATCTCTCTGTACTTTGCTCTGTTCATCTTTCTCTCGATCCTGACTAGTCTCCCAGTCACTGCCACTGAAAAACATCCCGACAGCATGATGCTGCCATCGACTCTCATAGCAAAGGGTCTGAATAGTTATAAGTAAGGTATTTCTGTTTTTTATTTGTACAACATTTGCAAAAAAGTCTTAATCTGTTTTGGCTTTGTCATTATGGGGTATTGTGTGTAGATTGCTGAGGAATTGTTTTTATTTAATCCATTTAAGAATAAGGCTGTAACGTAACAAAATGTGAAAAAAGTCAAGGGGTCTGAATACTTTCCGAAGGCACTGTATACAGATATGGAGGACGTGAGTACCAGCATGCTTGGTACTGTACTTCTCAAGGGGTGGGTCACAGAATGTCAGGGAGCGAGTTTATTCCTAACACAGCTGTGTGGTAATGGCCCATCATTAATCACAGAGGTGTTTATGTATTTACATTACAACACGTCTTCAGTCATCCTCAAGCTTCTAGCTGTGCCTGGGCACTGCACGGCAGTGTGTGTGTGTGTGTGTGTGTGTGTGTGTGTGTGTGTGTGTGTGTGTGTGTGTGTGTGTGTGTGTGTGTGTGTGTGTGTGTGTGTGTGTGTGTGTGTGTGTGTGTGTGTGTGTGTGTGTGACAGCAGTATGTATGGCGGCAGTTAGCCCCTTGGGCAGCATCCTACAAAAGTCCTGTATTTATTATGAGTGTACTGTGTGTGTGTGTGTGTGTGTGTGTGTGTGTGTGTGTGTGTGTGTGTGTGTGTGTGTGTGTGTGTGTGTGTGTGTGTGTGTGTGTGTGTGTGTGTGTGTGTGTGTGTGTGTGTGTGTGTGTGTTTGACTCGTTAAGTTCCCACATATGCACTGTGCGGCGATGCAGTCAGAAAGTAGGTTATTCAGTTTTTCTTCCCTCATGAGGGGTTTTTCTCTCTCTCCCTCTCTCCCCACTCTTTTTCTCCTTCTCGCTTTGTCTTTTCTCTCTCTCTCCATTTCTTTCTCTTCCCCCGCCCCTCTTTTCCACACACAGCAGCCCTTGCCTTGCGCTTTAATGTTTGATAAGTGCTCCCACCCCCTGCTGTAATTTGAGACAGGGCAGAGGGGAGTGCGACAAAATACTTACTTCTTTATACGGTGACGCAAATACAGACGCCGAGAGCAGGGGTGCTCTGCGCCACCATACAGCACAGAAAGGAAAGAAGAAGAGGTATCGCATCCCTCGTTCTCCCTCTCCACCATCCATCCCCCTCCTTCCATCTCTTTCTCCCCCTCGCGTACTCATAGATTCACTCTTTCCTTCCCTCCCTCTCTATCCCTCTATCACTCTCTCCTGTCATGGGAGCGGTTTCAAAGAGATGCTCGGTGCACATCCACCCCCTTCCCCTAAATCTCTAACGGCTGAGCCAGAGCCTCTGTTGCATTGTGGGGGAGGCGAGAGGAACAACGACCCTCTCGTGATAGGAGATGAGACACACACATGCACATCTCTCTCTCTCTAGAGGGGACCGGAGTCCAGTCCATGGCCTGATAAGACATATAGGGAATGCTACTCAAGTCATACAGTATACTGTACATTAGACAGGTGTAGTTAGTACTATAATCGCCATTCTGGAAAGGACAGAGATTTTTTGACCACCAAACCCCAAAGAACAAACAGCTTGTGTATTTGCCCATCATTTCTACCACCACCTTTCTATCATGCCCATCTAACAATACCTATCTCACTGCAGTAGAGAGAGTCAGCTGTTTTCCATTCCTCTGCGTCCACTTCACCGATGACTTGACATGGACCAATGACACAACCCTTCTTGTCAAGACGGCGTAACAGTGCGTCTACTTCCTTAAGGCGGCTGAAGAAATTTGGCATGCCACCCCGGGTCCTCTCCAAATACTACCGCTGCACCATCGAAAGCATCCTGACCGGTTCCATCAGGGCTTGGTATGGGAATTACTCTGTCCACAATCCTCAAGTTGGTGAGGTGAATAGGGCTGTTACGGGGACCTTATTACCGCCACACCGGTGGTCATGAGTCATGAAGGCAGTCAAATTCCATCTGACCGTTTAGTCACAGTAATTAGGTTTCTCCAAGCTCTGATGCTGCTGATGGTCATTAGTAGCCTACCACACGTGCTAACTGCCTGGTACTCAGCACTCTAATGTCCCTCTAATCACTCTGACATCAATGCAAATGTAATCGAAAATCTAATCAAACACTTCATGAGAGCCCATGAGCTCATGTTGCGCAACATTTCAATAGGCTATGCAATTGCGGAAGAAAACAGAGTGATGGCCTCTATTAAAAAGAGGAGGTTCCCATCAGCTTTCTATGAGCTAGGCCTACTATATTATCTCAACCTTCCTAATATTAAGCACATATGTTATCTTTACAACAGGAGTATAGCCTACCTGGCTGGCATGAAAATGAACCATGGGAAAAGCGTCCTCCATTCGCTATTTATTTTGCCCCACGTTTGTATCACAACTAAAGTTACATAAATAACTCTAAATTAAGCATATAGGAGTAACTGTTCCTTTGTTAACTGCTCAACATAGAATAGCTGCATGTGCGCCCTCCCTCAAATCGTTTGGAGAAAATATCCTTTCTATTTTATTCAGGTTTGTTCAGTTGTATTCTTTAAACTATAAAATACAATACAATTATGCCATGGAATTCTGAGCAAATCTTGTCTGCTAAATTAGTGTAGCCCACAGACATATGGCATAGCCAGATCAGGACCTAACATAAGGACAACTCAGAGTAGCTATTCTGTTCTTCTGAAATAGACTACATTTTCTTCATATCACGTTCCTTTAGACCTGTCTAAAATAAATAATGGATTTATTGTGAAGGTGTAGGCTATTTTACATGGATTTATTATACTTTTTAAAATGTAGATGTTCCAAAGGCCTGCATCTGTGGCTTGTAGGTGTGTGGATGCCAGGAGATGCTAAATGTGTTAATTAACGGTCAATTACCGTGAGACCGGCAGTTATTTGCTTGACAATCATTGGTTGACAAAATGTTGTGACTGCCACAGCCGGAGTGGTGAAGACAGCCCAGAACGACACGGGACCGTGCTCCCACCCATCCAGGACATCTACTCGAAACCAACAGTGTCTGAGGAAGGCATGCAGCATCACAGACGCCACTCACCCCAGCCACAAGCTGTTCTCTCCCTTACCGTTGGACACAGGGTATCGGGGCACGAGGTCTGACCACCTGCACTGACACTCCACACCTTAGCACATATGCACTCACTCAGACACTCACTCAGACACTCACTCAGACACACACACACACATACAGTTGAAGTCAGAAGTTTACATGCACTTAGGTTGGAGTCATTAAAACTTGTTTTTCAACCACTCCACACATTTCTTGTTAACAAACTATAGTTTTGGAAAGTTGGTTAGGACATCTACTTTGTGCATGACACAAGTCATTTTTCCAACCATTGTTATACAGACAGATTATTTCACTTTTAATTCACTGCATCACAATTTCAGTGGGTCCGAAGTTTACATACACTAAGTTGACTGTGCCTTTAAACAGATTGGGAAATTCCAGAAAAGGATGTCATGGCTTTAGAAACTTCTGATAGGCTAATTGACATAATTTGAGTCAATTGGAAGTGTACCTGTGGATGTATTTCAAGGCCTACCTTCAAACTCAGTGCCTCTTTGCTTGACATCATGGGAAAATCAAAAGAAATCAGCTAAGACCTCAGAAAAAAATTTGTAGACCTCCACAAGTCTGGTTCATCCTTTGGAGGAATTTCCAAACGCCTGAAGTTACCACATTCATCTGTACAGACACTTGTACGGAAGTATAAACACCATGGGACCACGCAGCCATCATACCGCTCAGGAAGGAGAAGCGTTCTGCCTCTAGAGATGAACGTACTTCGGTGCGAAAAGTGCAAATCAATCCCAGAACAACAACAAAGGACCTTGTGAAGATGCTGGAGGAAACCGGTACAAAAGTATCTATATCCACAGTAAAACGAGTCCTGTAGCAACATAATGGGGCGGCAGGGTAGCCTAGTGGTTCGAGCGTTGGACTAGTAACCGGAAGGTTGTAAGTTCAGACCCCCGAGCTGACAAGGTACAGATCTGTCATTCTGCCCCTGAACAGGCAGTTAACCCATTGTTCCTAGGCTGTCATTGAAAATAAGAATTTGTTCTTAACTGACTTGCCTAGTTAAATAAAGGTGTAAAAAATAAATAAAAATAATCAGAAAGGCCGCTCAGCAAGGATGAAGCCACTGCTCCAAAACCACCATTAAAAAAAAAGCATGACTACGTGTCAGGACCCGGTTATGAACCCAGGTCTCCGGAGTGAGAAACAGTCACTTAACCAACTGAGCCACGAATAGTTGGCAGAACCCAGAAGATGAGGCAGACACAGCAGTACTTGAGACAGTGTATTTAATGAAGTAAAAAGTGAAGTTCTTCAGGAAAACATGTAACTCCACAACCTCAAAAGGAATTCCACAAGAATCCTCCAAGACAAAAAGGTAAATACACAACGTGGAAGGTATAGCACAAAAATCCTCAAAAAATACTCAAAAACAAACAAACAAGAACAAAAAACAGAATTCCACAAGAGTCCACCGGGATCAACAAGAGTTCACAGAGTACTGGGGCTGGGTGCTAACATACAAACACAGAGCAAAGGACTGAGGAAAACAAAGGGTTTAAATACAATCAGGGGAAACGAGGCACAGGTGCAAATAATAATGGGGATCAAGGGAAAACAAAAGGTCAAAAGGCACAATGGGGGCATCTAGTGACCAAAAACCGGAACAACCCTGGCCAAATCCTGACACTACGCCTTGCAATTGCACATGGGGACAAAGATTATACATTTTGGAGAAATGTCCTCTGGTCTGATGAAACAAAAATAGAACTGTTTGGCCATAATGACCATCGGAGGAAAAAGGGGGAGGAAAAAGGGGGAGGCTTGCAAGCCGAAGAACACCATCCCAACTGTGAAGCACGGGGATGGCAGCATCATGTTGTGCGGGTGCTTTGCTGCAGGAGGAACTGATGTACTTCACAAAATAGATGGCATCATGAGGACGAAAAATGATATGGATATACTGAAGCAACATCTCAAGACATCAGTCAGGAAGTTAAAGCTTGGTCGCAAATGGGTCTTGTCCAAATGGACAATGACCCCAAGCATACTTCCAAAGTTGTGGCAAAATGGCTTAAGGACAACAAAGTCAATTATTATTATGACATTATGACATTTCACATTCTTAAAATAAAGTTGTGATCCTAACTGACCTAAAACAGGGAATTGTTACTAGGATTAAATGTCAGGAATTGTGAAAAACTGAGTTTAAATGTGTTTGGCTGTGTTTGGGATAAGAGCTTCTGCTAAATGACTTAAATGTAAATGTAAATGTGTATGTAAACTTCCGACTTCAACTGTACATACATTCATGCTACACACACATAGCACAAATGTTGCTACCAGACTCTAATATATTATTGCTAATACTGCAATATTCAAACAATTGCCCTCCAATCCCCCCCTTCCCCAAAACACGTGTAAATATTGGACTATAAATTGTGCCTTCCTCTATTATACTTACAGTGGCAAGAATAAGTATGTGAACCCTTTGGAATTACCTGGATTTCTGGATAGATTTGTCATGAAATGTGATCTGATCTTCATCTAAGTCACAACAATAGACACACAGTCTACCTGAACGAATAACACACAAACAAGTATGCTGTCACGCCCGTATCTGTTTCACCTGTCCTTGTGATTGTCTCCACCCCCTCCAGGTGTCGCTGAGATGTTCGCATGTCCCAGAGATTTATGTAAGAAGTTGACATTCTAGGATTCTTCTTATTAACCTCTTGCAGTCATCTTTGCAGGACGGCCACTCCTAGGGAGCGTAGCAACAGTGCTGAACTTTCTCCATTTATAGACAATTTGTCTTACCGTGGACTGGTAAACATCAAGGCTTTTAGAGATACTTTTGTAACCATTTCTTGCTTTATGCAAGAATTCTTCATCTTAGGTCTTTTGAGATCTCTTTCTTCAAGGCATGATTCACATCAGGCAATGCATCTTGTGAATAGCAAACTCAAATTTCTTGAGTGTTTTTTATAGGGCTGGGCAGCTCTAACCAACATCTCCAATCTAGTCTCATTGATTGGACTCAAGGTTAGCTGACTCCTGACTCCAATTAGCTTTTGGAGAAGTCATTAGCCTAGGGGTTCACATACTTTTTCTAACCTACACTGTGAATGTTTAAATGATGTATTCAATATAGACAAGAAAAATACAATAATTTGTGTGTTCTTAGTTCAAGCAGACTGTGTTTGTCTATTGCTGTGACGTAGATGAAGATCAGATCAAATTTTATGACCAATTTATGCAGAAATCCAGGGAAATCCAAAGGGTTCACATACTTTTTTCTTGCCACTGTTTACTACTGAGCCATTTACTTTATGTTCATATTCTTCTATTTTATTATTTCTTATTGTTGTTGCATTTTGATACCCTGTATATACGACTAATAAAACTTGAAAGGTGAAAGCACTCTCCCTCCCCATTCACTCTAATGGGACCGACGCCATGGCAGCCACAATACAGAGTGACACCATTTGAGCTGGGAGCGATTATGGCGTCCGTTCCGTAAATTAATTACTGTGGCCAATAATAATTATGACCAGAGCTTTGGCAGTAGCAGGAGGGGCAGAAGGCAACAGTGGTAGAGATGGAGAGAGGAGGCTGGACGGACTGGCACTGAGCTGTTCCCTCTGTCTGTACGGCATTCTTTGCCTGCCTGCCTGCCTTTCCGTCTGTCTGTGCCCCTGGCACCTGGGCACGTGCTGAACAGAACACTCGGACAGCTTTCCCTAATGGGCACAGGGAGTGACAGTGCTTGGCAGGAAGTAGGAGGCTACAGAGGGGTGACACAAAATGTTGGTGGGGCTGATTCTCCCTCAACACCGTGATGCAGCCTTGTAGGTAAAAGGAACTAGATGCGGGTCTGCGGGGAGAAGTCAGTCACACGCTGGGTAGGCAGGCAACACAGTGCCTATGTTTAAGCAGTAAGCATACACACATGCACACACACGCTACGTCCGTCACACGGTGTGAAAGTGCCTGCCATCATCTGTACTACTAACTAACAGAGACATGCCTGTCTGTCTGCCTGGCTGGCTGGCTATTGGCTGACCACTCAAATCATGAAGCTAGCCAAAATCTGTTGCTGCAAATCTAAACACCACTAAAATGGTCTCTGATGTTTTTATTTCATCCGCCTCATGCCGCGAGATCCAGCCTTGCCTCGACTCACACACACACACACACACACACACACACACACACGTCTCAGTGCTCACAGGCATCTGGCAACACCGTCCGCAGGCAGAAACTTTCATTTACATATCGCCGTCTGATGTGTTAGCAGGCGCTCGTTTGTTTTGCCAAATTACTCTTTTTAGCTGTTCAGCTTTTTATCCTCATCTCCCTTTTGCTGAGAACCTGCCGTGATATTCACTTATTCTGAGAAAACCTGTTTGGAACATACCGCCTCTCTTAATACCCCACGTCATTCCTATTTGTGTGAACTCCATAGACTGTGAATGTTACTGCACAACAAACAGGATTTAGGATAGGCAGAGATGGAAGGATAAACAGAAAGAGGGGGGGGTAAAGAAATATCGGGGAAGAGAGAGAGGGGATAGAGGGGAAGAGAGATAAGAGGGGGAGAGATAGAGAGAGAGTACACAGCCTGGTTTGGTTCATCAAATAGAGGCAGCAGCAACAGTAGCAGCATGTCCATACACAGCGACCTCTCACCCTCACATATGGCTGCCTTCTGCCCTTCACAACCATGCCAGACAAAAGCTGGGTTCGAATACTCATTCTAACAGCACTAAACATACTATTTATGATGTAAATTGAGTATGTAGTATGCTCATTTGTCATAGTGGATATATGGATATAGTTAGTATGCCAAAAGTTCCCGGATGCCGTACTAAATTCACCAACATACAAAGTATACAAGCAATGGACACTATTTCTGTGCTTTTGTGGCCCATAATGCAATTCTTCAGAAAAAGGGTGCGGCTGAAAACTTCTTCAGATTTGAAGAAAATGCCAGAAAATATACAGCTGAAATTTGACGAGAGGGGATAAAAATGTATTGCTTTAACTAATTAGGACTAATGTTTAGAAAATGTTGAGCAATGTAATAATGTAATGGCTATTCAAATAAGTTACATGTTATGTTGTCTGACAATTTGTTAGCTACGCTATCCTTACGAACCGCATAGCATTACAGCAGTATGTACTGGTATGTTAGCTAGCTACCTAATGTTAGTTGGCTACTAATATATCGAACTTGTCAGGCAGTATATTAACTATATGCCATCTAACTAACTACTCAACATTTACTGACTTGACTATTCACGTCATTCTAAGCTAAGTGGTATAATCAGAGTGCATTCTCAATGGACATAGTGGCTATCTACTCCGATTTCAGAGCACTCTCGTCTGAGTGTGCCAGAGCACAAAATAACTGATTCATTTATGAACGCTAAACACCCGTTGAATATGACCGGTGTCAGTAAATTTATGAGCAAAAAAAGTGTAATTTAATTGTTGCCAGCAGCACAGTTACCAACACTCTAGATAACATGAAAACAGCCTAACCAGTTTTAATAGGACTAGTAAAATGGTTAGAGTGAGGTGTTCTCATTTGTGTCTGGAAGTAGCTAGCAAGCTAGCCAACATTAGCCAGTTAGCTTGGGTGCTTACTGCCATTGTGAGGTCAGAATGCGCTTGGATCAACCCTACTCCTCGGCCAGAGCGTCTAGTGTGCGCTCCGAGAATGAAACGCTCAAAATTGATGTACAAGCAGTCTGACAATGCTCTGGATTCACTAACGCCCAGAGAGCACTCTGAGTGAGTGATTTGTTATGCTAACAAGCTAGCAAGAGGTTGCATAGCATCAGCATCAACTTCCAGTAGACAGGCATGAGCTAGTACGCTCAACTGAAAGGATACCGTTCGTTTACAGTATACTAAAATGAACTGAGTGAGTATTTTTATTTAACTAGGCAAGTCAGTTAAGAACAAATTCTTATTTATAATGATGGCCTAGGAACAGTGGGTTAACTGCCTTGTTCAGGTGCAGAACGACATATTTTTACCATGTCAGCTCTGGGATTCGATCTATCAACTTTTCAGTTACTAGCCCAACGCTCTAACCACTAGGCTACCTGCCGCCCTGTATGTAGTATACAGTATGTTAGCATGGGTATTCGAACACAGCTTAGGGCTTGTTCTGTTGTTTGGATCAAAATACAGTTCAATAGTATGTACTTGTTAGTTAATGCATTAGTACACAGTAGTTTTATAAGTACTTGATACAGTAGTTGATTACTCTGTCAGTAATCTGAATATGACTGCTGCAATGGTCAATCTCAGGGGTAGACAGCAGTGTGGAAAAGATGCTCCAGGAGTTAGAGCCTGAATAATCACACTCCACTGCTAGGTCTCAGTTAAAGGTCTCGCGCTAAAGGTGGTTAGCCTAGCCTAGCGCCCAGCCATCCATCCATACCCTGCAGAGGTAGCGCTAACCCACGTTATCCGAGCCTAGCATCCAGCCTTCCACCCATAACTTAGAATGCTAAACACAGACCCATGAAGCTGCCCATCTCCCAGCTAAAAAAAACAACTGAATTTAGGGCAATCTCTTACACATCATCTTAGATCCACCCGCAAAAATGATCTTTGATCAACTAGCTTTGACTCAGAACATGACTCTGGAAAAAGCCAGTAATTCAAAGGCAAACCTGGTTAAGTAAAGGTTAAAGGTAAAATTATCCGGTGCTCAACTCCCACAATATACAGTATACTTAAGTACATGCTAATTAATGTATGACAATACTTTATTTAGTGAGCAGGGCAGCCCATTAACTACAGTCATTCATGCTTAACTCTATATCTGGACAGTTAAGGGCAGGGTGTGTGTGTGTGTGTGTGTGTGTGTGTGTGTGTGTGTGTGTGTGTGTGTGTGTGTGTGTGTGTGTGTGTGTGTGTGTGTGTGTGTGTGTGTGTGTGTGTGTGTGTGTGTGTGTGTGTGTGTGTGTGTGTGTGTGTGTGTGTGTGTGTGTGTGTGTGTGTGTATTTGCATGTGTGTGCATAAGAGTGGTATTTACCCTAACACCCTTAGCTAAAGGGGTGTGGGCCAGAGATATGTTGGGGTGAGAGCAGCGTGGTCTTGACTGATGTGCGTGCGTGTGTGTGATATTTAGCTGCCTTAGTTAGGAGGCTAGATGTGTAGTTGGGTCAGAGAAGTGAGAACACCAAGGTGCTATCTGACGAGGTGTGTGTTTGTGTGCAAATGTGTGTGTGTGCTCATACGTGTTATGTGTATGTATACCGATGTGTGTGTGCGCGTGAGCGTTCGTGCCTGTATGTGGCGGTGGGGAGCGTGACGGACCAGTTTTGAGAATAATTAACTCTGGTGAGCCAGTATCCGTGGTGACGGAGCAACTGCTGTGATTGGAATGCTTGTCAAATAGGGTCATCACACTCTGCAGGTGGCATTGGGAACACTTCAATTGCATCTCACACACACATGCAGATGAACGCGCACACACACACAAATGAATGCACACAAACATACGGATGTGCACACAGACCCATACAGTTGCTGCAAATCAAATACCCAACCACATGTAGGTCCTCACAGGTAGAAATATCCTCACACACCTCTCTTCACACGTATGAATCCCACAGCTCTCACAACATCAACCATGCCTACATGTGTCCAATCCATGTCTACTCAGGGCACACACACACACACACACACACACACACACACACACACACACACACACACACACACACACACACACACACACACACACACACACACACACACACACACACACACACACACACACACACACACACACACACACACACACACACACACAGGCATATGGCAAGAAGCTGGCTGTTCGTTAGCGCTACTGACATCTCTGACAAATTGACTCCTTTATGCGAGTGGAAGTGTGTGAGGGGGAGGTGGGGGGAAGGAGGGAGGAGAGCAGGTGGAGCGTCTCACTCACACGCTCCGAGGGCGAGCGACGGAGAACGATAATGACAAGCCCTATACCTGTGACATTACAGATGCTCACCAAGCAGAGAGAGGCAAGGGAGTCGGAAGCAGATGAGAGGAGAGAAAGGGAGACGGGGGTGTGTGTGTGTGTGTGTGTGTGTGTGTGTGTGTGTGTGTGTGTGTGTGTGTGTGTGTGTGTGTGTGTGCGTGTGCGTGTGCGTGTGCGTGTGCGTGTGCGTGTGCGTGTGTGTGTGTGTGTGTGTGTGTGTGTGTGTGTGTGTGCGTGTGCGTGTGCGTGTGTGCGTGCGTGCGTGTGTGTGTCTACCCACAATCAGACAGTCCCAAGACTAAAAAAGGAAGACAATGAGAGGAGGTAGAGTGATGAAAGAGAGGGATAATTGGTAGAATTTGCTTCAGTCAACACCAGGACTAATGAAAGGTCATAACAATATCATGAAGGTTTTGATATTGTAGAAGGTATTTTCGGTACACCACCATCTGATGTCCTTTCGCATAGCGGTGAACGTTTGTCATATTTTACATTGCAAAAGGCAACAGCTACCTTATAATTCAGCTGTGGGAAATGATAGTCCCCTGAGGGAAATAAATTGGACCACTTAATTTTGAGAGCAGAATCTTTTGTGGAACTAGGTAAGTAATTGTGTAATGACAAACTGTGTAGGTTTAATAGTACTTTTCAAAGTATTGCAGAAAAGGACTTATCTTCTAACTATGTTGTCAAACACACTAGTCGGAATGTAGTGAGAGGTATAGAATATGATAAAGTGCTGAATTTGAGCTTTTGATTAAGAAATTAAGAAGCATTACAAACTGGGTGGTTCGAGCCCTGAATGCTGATTGGCTGAAAGCAGTGGTATATCAGACCGTAAACAACGGGTATGACAAAACATGTACTTTTACTGCTCTAATTACTTTGGGAACCAATTTATAATAGCAATAGCAAGGCACCTCGGGGGTTTGTGATATATGGTCAATATACAAGGGCTGTGTCCTAGCACTCCGCGTTGCGTCCTGCATAAGAACAACCCGTAGCCGTGGTATATTGGCCATATACAACACCACCTCGGGCCTTATTGCTTAAATATACCATATGATTATTGTATGACATTTCTAACTTTCTTGTATAATCATCTTTTGCAATATGATGGAAATTCACAATATATTGAAAAGACATCCTCTGGCTTTTGGGGGGAGGGGGTTCGGTCAGTTTGCCTTTTTAGCTCCAGGATGGTGTGTTTGTTTGTTGCTGCTCCCTATTTGGTGATTCTCTTTGATGCCCTTTGATAAGTTGGCTCTTATGCCTTACTTTGGCTGTGCATCTCAGATGGAGCTATTTTGCAGCAGTGTGTTGTGAGGTGATGTTGGGTTTGGTTGATGTCAATGTCTTTTTCTGAGCAACATCGTTAAGATCTCTTCATCAAAGGGAGACGATCTGCCCATATTCTAACGCACTGTAAACAACCTTACAATAACATTCCAACGCAATGTAAACAACCTTACAATAATATTCCAACGCAATGTATGTCACGCCTTGGTCATTGTATTTTGTGTTTTTGTTATATGTTTGGGTAGGCCAGGGTGTGACATGGGTTTATATGTTGTATTCGTATTGGGGTTTGTATTATTTGGGATCGCGGCTGATTAGGGGTGTTGTTAGGCTTGGCTGCCTGAGGCGATTCTCAATCAGAGTCAGGTGCTTGTCGTTGTCTCTGATTGGGATCCGTATTTAGACAGCCTGACTTTCGCTTTGTATTTCGTGGTTATTTGTTCCTGTCTTTGTGTTGTAGGCACCAGATAGGCTGTAATTAGTTTCACGTTCCGTTCTGTTGTTTTTGTATTTAGTATTCAGTTATTTCATGTACCGCGTCTTCCTTCATTAACCTGTTAGTCCACTAGGGGCATTTTTTCATTTTTGGATAAAAAGACGTGCCCATTTTAAGCGCAATATTTTGTCGCGAAAAGATGCTCGACTATGCTTGGAATTGATAGTTTTGGAAAGAAGACACTCTTACGTTTCCAGAACTGCAAAGATTGTCACTGTGAGTGCCTTATAACAAAAGCTTCAGGCAGAACCAAGATGTTTGAGCGACCAGGAAATGAACAGGATTTCTGAAGGTACGTTTTCCATGATCGCCTTATATGGATGTGAATGCGACAGGAATGAACGGACACTTTCTAGCGTTTCCCCAAGGTGTCTGCAGCATTGTGACGTATTTGTAGGCATATCATTGGAAGATTGACCATAAGAGACTACAATTGCCAAGTGTCCCGCACGGTGTCTGCGTGGAAATTGGTGCGCAAAAGTCAGCTACTAGTATTGTAGCTGTAGTATTGTAGCATTGTTTAGCTAGCTATCTAGCTAGCTACATGTCTAAACAAAAAACTCCACTTCAGCTGGGTTATTACATGACCCATCAAATTAGCCAGCTGTGTCTGGGGGTGATTATAGCCATCTATTGTGTTTCATTTTATTTTATTTTTTTGCTCCCCAATTGTTAGTAGTTACTGTCTTGTTTCATCACTGCAACTCCCGTATGGTCTCGGGAGAGGCGAACTTAAATAAATAAATAAAATTGTTAAATGATAAGCCTAGTTGGCTTAGCCACAAAAAAAGACAGGAACCTTCCCGCTAGCCTTGATGTGCTGAGATAATGGATGGGCTGGACATGCCGGGAGATGAGTTTGGATTGGTCAGCCATGTAGTAGCATGCAATTCCACAAATTGTATTTTAATCAAATTCTCTCTCTGCCTGTAAATACAGACACAATACTGTATAACAAACGTCATAGAAGAACAAATCTAACATTTGCAACAACAAAAATCATGAAAAATACAACACTAATATACAGTATTTGAATAACATGTGTATTCAACCAGTCAATAAATGTTAGAATCACCTTTGACAGCAATTACAGCTGTGAGTCTTTCTGGGTAAGTCTCTAAGAGCTTTGCACACCTGGATTGTACAATATTTGCACATTGGTCTTCTAAAAATTCTTCAAGTTCTTTTAAGTTTGTTGTTGATCATTGCTATACAGCCATTTTCAAATCTGACATATATTTTCAAGACAATTTTAGTCAAAATTGTAACAAGGTCACTCCAGTGTATATTTGGCCTTGTGTTTTAGGTTATTGTCCTGCTGAAAGGTGAATTTTGTCTCCCAGTGTCTGGTGGAAATCAGACTAAACCAGGTATTCCTCTAGGTGTTTTTCAAACCTAAAAAAACTCTGTTGGTCCTTGCCGATGACAAACTATTTTTGAATTATAGCAGACTCGTGGATACACTTTGAATTGATTTAGTGTTGTTTACACTGTTCCAAATGGTTAGAAAATAATATGATATTGTAATCTAACAGAACCTGTGAGGCACACATAATACTCACACAGCGCTTGCTCCTATACCCTCCTTTGTCTGGATCTCCAGTCGTCTCCACAACTAAGTCGAATGTCTTCCACACATCCGACTTCCCCTTTCCTTCCTCAGCAACCAGTAAACGGTCACCCATTTTGAGTTTCTTTTTCACATCCTCTTCATCCATTTTGCTGTCACGTGTTAAGAGAGTTTGTTCTACCCAATTTATTGATGTGATTCTGATATTTGTCACGTGCATGCAATGCATACTGTGCATGTTTCACGTAAAGAGAGCAAGGGTTGAGGGAATAGCGAATGTTTTTCCTAAATAAATGAGGGATTTCGGTAACAGAACTTTTCAGTCATAGCAAACAAGTAAGAAACAAAATGGCTGTAGTTATCGTGCAGCTTCAGCACGGACAGCGCAATAATCACATGTTGTGCTGTGGTGCCTGTTCGCTGCATCAGGGAGGAGAGAGAGACAACGTGCGCCAGTCACAAAGGCATTCAGTGTCATTTTTGTTAACACAGGGTTGCCATCGGGCTCCCCTTTGAGTCATTTGTGTTTCTTAATTATTTAATCAAACAGTGCGCTTAAAGCATCAGACAAGCTCACTGCATATAGTTGATTGGTTCGATAGAGCAGACAGCTCTTGGTCGACCAAGATTTGCTTTAGTCGGGGACAACCTGAAGAGGGACCCATTTTAACATCATCATGTAATGGGTTATCTCCTCTCGATAGAGTCACGTTGCCATTTTGGTAGATACACTGTGATAGGGGCCTGGTTTGCGTACCAAATCACACACCCCAAATCACACACTTGCCATTGTAGTGCACTACTTTTAACCGCACCATGGAAAAACAATGTGAGTTTAGATACTCTTATTCACAGTGGACAAATCAAATGACATCACTGCCATAAATTAAAGGGCAGGTGTGTGCGGTGTGCGTGTGTGTGTGCGTGTGTGTGTGTGTGTGTGTGTGTGTGTGTGTGTGTGTGTGTGTGTGTGTGTGTGTGTGTGTGTGTGTGTGTGTGTGTGTGTGTGTGTGTGTGTGTGTGTGTGTGTGTGTGTGTGTGTGTGTGTGTGTGTGTGTGTGTGTGTGTGTGTGTGTGTGCCATAACCCCAATTACCCATGGCAGAGAAGCATGTATGTTTTCTGCATCACGGTCACCACATCCAGCTGGGGCCAGTATAGTCAGTGACCCATATACAATACATCTCTCTGTCTCTGCTGTACTCCCTCTCTCCCACTGCTGCTCTTTCTCTCACTCTTTGCTCCTAAGCCTTCCTGTCTCTCACTCTCCTTCTTTTTTTCTGGTCTCTCTCTCCCTTCTCTCTCTATTTGCCTCACTCTCTTTCTGGCACTAGCCACCAGTATTTTCTCTCTCCATCTACTACAACTCTCTCTCTCTCTCTCTCTCTCTCTCTCTCTCTCTCTCTCTCTCAATTTTAATTTTATTGGCATGAGATACATATGTTTAAATAAACAAAGCAAGTGAAATAGATAATAAAAAAAGTGAAATAAACAATAAAACATATACAGTAAACATTACAATCAGAAAAGTTCCAAAATAATAAAGACATTTCAAATATCATATTATGTCTATATACAGTGTTGTAATGACGTGCAAATAATTAAAGTACAAAAGATAAAATAAATAAACATAAATATGGGTTGTATTTACAATTGTGTTTGTTCTTCACTGATTGTGTGACAGATCCCTCCGGTACTGCTGATCATTCCATTCACCAGTTCCGGAGGTCTACTTTACCAGCTTTCTAGTCCTGTGTAGTGTTATTACGGGTCTCATCCTGTGTAGTGTTATTACGGGTCTCGTCCTGTGTAGTGTTATTACGGGTCTCGTCCTGTGTAGTGTTATTACGGGTCTCGTCCTGTGTAGTGTTATTACGGGTCTCGTCCTGTGTAGTGTTATTACGGGTCTCGTCCTGCGTAGTGTTATTTCGGGTCTCGTCCTGTGTAGTGTTATTTCGCGTCTCGTCCTGCGTAGTGTTATTACGGGTCTCGTCCTGTGTAGTGTTATTTCGGGTCTCGTCCTGTGTAGTGTTATTACGGGTCTCGTCCTGTGTAGTGTTATTTCGGGTCTCATCCTGCATAGTGTTATTACGGGTCTCGTCCTGTGTAGTGTTATTACGGGTCTCGTCCTGCGTAGTGTTATTACGGGTCTCGTCCTGTGTAGTGATATTACGGGTCTCGTCCCATGTAATTATTAGAGGTTTACACCTTGCTTTTTGTTTGGGTTACATCCCTGTGTATTTTATATACGTATTTGTTTTGGGCTTCGTCCCCAAACATTTTTCATGACATTATGTATTTTTGGGTGGAGTAATAAGCCCCCCCCCCATTACGTATTCCTGCGCCTGTCTTCAATCATTATACAACGTGACCAACCCAATAAATGGAGACAGTAGGAAAGACCGAGCTATTGACCATTGTAGAGACAGTCCAGCATCACAAGGACTGTCTCTGCAGACTCAGCAGCCCCATGGACAGCATGCTGGCAACCATCCTGCGCTTAGAGGGGAATGTGCAATCCCTCCAGCCCCAGCACCGGCACCAGTCCCCACAACACGACCTGCCTCCGTCCCATCTGAGCCGGCCCGCGGAATACCTTTGTCCTTCCAGGAGCGCTTTGATGGTTCGCCAGCAAGATGCAAGTGATTCCTTCTGCAATGCAATCTATACCTCGCTCGCTACGCAACCGTCATCTCGGCACTGACCGGGCTGGCCCTGGACTGGGAAGCTACGGTCTGGGAAACGGGCGGACCCGATGTCAAGCACCTCACCCTCTTCCGCTCAGTGTTTGATCATCCTGTGGAGGGTCGAGAGTGGGCTAAACGCCTACTCCAAATACGCCTGGGATCTAGGACCGCCTCGCCCTGGAGTTCCAGACCATCGTGGCCCTCACCGGATGGAACGAGTCAGTTTTGGTCACCATGTTCCTTAGAGGACTGAGGGAGGAGTTAGCCTGCTGTGATGACAACCTGTCCCTTGACCAGCTCATCTGCATGGCGATTCGTTTGGAAAACCTCCTGCGGTCCCAATGCAGACCTGCACAGAATCCAGAGCCCATGGCTACCTGATCCGTGGCCAGAGCCGATGGAGTTGAGCTTTGCACGTTTGCCCGAGGCAGAGCGTAAGAGAAGGAGGAATCTGGGCCTCTGCTCCTATTGTGTGGAAAGGGGTCATTTGTAGAAAGGTGTCTCAATGTGTCTGTCAACACCACTTCGGTGGAAAGTCCGGACCACGCCCCTCAAGTGGAGTTACCAGAGGAATACCAGGATCTGCACCGGGTTTTCTCTCAGACCCAGGCTACACACCTGCCTCCTCACCCCTGGGACTGTGCCATTGACCTGCTGTCTGACGCAGTCCTCCCGGGGGAACTGTGCCTATGTGCCCATGGGTCTGCGGAATCGCCTGAAAATTCTTTGGGAATGAGGGGCAGCATTGAGTAGCTTGGATGAATAAGGTGCCCAGAGTAAACTGCCTGCTACTCAGGCCCAAAAGCTAGAATATGCATATCATTTTTAGATTTGTATAGAAAATACTCTGGAGTTTCTAAAACTGTTTGAATAATGTCTGTGAGTATAACATAACTCATATGGCAGGCAAAAACTTAAGACAAAATCCAACCAGGAAGTGGGAAATCTGAGGTTTGTAGGTTTTCAAGTCTTTGCCTATCCAATATACAGTGTCTATGGCGTCATATTGCACTTCCCAATGCTTCCACTAGATGTCAACAGTTGTTAGAACGTAGTTTCAGGCTTCTACGATGAAGGGGGAGAGGATAAGAGCTGTTTGAGTAAGGGGTCCGGCAGAATGCCATGAGCTAAATCAGGCGCGCGGCCGTGAGAGCGAGCTCTGTTTCTTTTCATTTCTAAAGACAAAGGAATTGTCTAGTAGAAACATTGAAGATTTATGATAAAAACATCCTAAAGATTGATTATATACAGTGGGGCAAAAAAGTATTTAGTCAGCCACCAATTTTGCAAGTTCTCCCACTTAAAAAGATGAGAGAGGCCTGTAATTTTCATCATAGGTACACTTCAACTATGACAGACAAAATTAGGATTAAAAATCCAGAAAATCACATTGTAGGATTTTTAATGAATTTATTTGCAAGTTATGGTGGAAAATAAGTATTTGGTCAATAACAAAAGTTTATCTCAATACTTTGTTATATACCCTTTGTTGGCAATGACAGAGGTCAAACGTTTTCTGTAAGTCTTCACAAGGTTTTCACACACAGTTGCACTCCTCTAGAGCATTGATGTTTTGGGGCTGTTGCTGGGCAACACGAACTTTCAACTCCTTCCAAAGATTTTCTATGGGGTTGAGATCTGGAGACTGGCTAGGCCACTCCAGGAACTTGAAATGCTTCTTATGAAGCCACTCCTTCGTTGCCCGGGCGGTGTGTTTGGGATCATTGTCATGCTGAAAGACCCAGCCACGTTTCTTCTTCAATGCCCTTGCTGATGGAAGGAGGTTTTCACTCAAAATCTTACGATACATGGCCCCATTCATTCTTTCCTTTACACGGATCAGTCGTCCTGGTCCCTTTGCAGAAAAACAGCCCCAAAGCATGATGTTTCCACCCCCATGCTTCACAGTAGGTATGGTGTTCTTTGGATGCAACTCAGAATTCTTTGTCCTCCAAACACGACGAGTTGAGTTTTAACCAAAAAGTTCTATTTTGGTTTCATCTGACCATATGACATTCGCCCAATCTTCTTCTGGATCATCCAAATGCTCCCTAGCAAACTTCAGATGGGCCTGGACATATACTGGCTTAAGCAGGGGGACACGTCTGGCACTGCAGGATTTGAGCCCCTGGCGGCGTAGTGTGTTATTGATGGCAGACTTTGTTACTTTGGTCCCAGCTCTCTGCAGGTCATTCACTAGGTCCCCCCGTGTGGTTCTGGGATTTTTGCTCACCGTTCTTGTGATCATTTTGACCCCACGGGATGAGATCTTGCGTGGAGCCCCAGATCGAGGGAGATTATCAGTGGTCTTGTATGTCTTCCATTTCCTAATAATTGCTCACACAGTTGATTTCTTCAAACCAAGCTGCTTACCTATTGCAGATTCAGTCTTCCCAGCCTGGTGCAGGTCTACAATTTTGTTTCTGGTATCCTTTGACAGCTCTTTGGTCTTGGCCATCGTGGAGTTTGGAGTGTGACTGTTTGAGATTGTGGACAGGTGTCTTTTATACTGATAACAAGTTCAAACAGGTGCCATTAATACAGGTAAAGAGTGGAGGACAGAGGAGCCTCTTAAAGACGAAGTTACAGGTCTGTGAGAGCCAGAAATCTTGCTTGTTTGTAGGTGACCAAATACTTATTTTCCACCATAATTTGCAAATAAATTCATAAAAAATCCTACAATGTGATTTTCTGGACTTTCTTTTCTCATTTTGTCTGTCATAGTTGAAGTGTACTTGAAAATTAAAATTACTGGCCTCTCACATATTTTAAGTGGGAGAACATGCACAATTGGTGGCTGACTAAATACTTTTTTGCCCCACTGTACATCGTTTGACATGTTTCTACGAACTGTAATATAACTTTTTTGACTTTGTCTGGACCTAGTGCCTGCGCATTTGTATTACTGGACTAAACGAGCAAATAAAGGTATTTGGAGAAAAATTATGGACTTTATCGAACAAACCCTACATTTATTGTGGAACTGGGATTCCTGGGAGTGCATTCTGATGAAGATCATCAAAGGTAAGGGAATATTTATAATGCTATTTTTGACTCACAACATGGCGGGTAACTGTATGGCTTGTTTTGGTGCCTGAGCGCTGTACTCAGATTATTCCATGGTGTGCTTTCGCTGTAAAGCTTTTTTTTTTCTTTGGCTGCCTTTCTCAATAGCAAGGTTATGCTCACTGAGTCTGTACATAGTCAAAGCTTTCCTTAATTTTGAGTCAGTCACAGTAGTCAGGTATTCTGCCACTGGGTAGTCTCTGTTTAGGGCCAAGTAGCATTCTAATTTGCTCTGTTTTTTAGTAAATTATTTCCAATGTGTCAAGTTATTGTCTTTTTTCTCATGATTTGGTTGAGTCAAATTGTGTTGCTGTCCTGGGACTTTGTAGGGTGTGTTTGTGAACAGAGCCCCTGGACCAGCTTACTTAAGGGGCTCGTCTCCAGGTTAAATTCTCTGTAGGTGGTGACATTGTTATGGAAGGTGGTTGTAGAATTTAACAGCTCTTTTCTGTATTTTGATAATTAGTGGATATCGGCCAAATTTTGCTCTGCATGCATTTTTTGGTGTTTTACATTGTACACAGACAGTATTTTTTGCAGAATTCTGCATGCAGTCTCAATTTGGTGTTGGTCCCATTTTGTGAATTCTTGGTTGGTGAGCAGACCTCAGACCTCACAACCATGAAGGGCAACTGATTAATGTATTTGTATCCTGATCCTAATCTTAATTGTTATGTCAAATTTTTTCATTTTGATGGCATAGAAGGCCCTTCTGCCTTGTCTCTCAGATCATTCACAGATTTGTGGAAGTTACCTGTGGCGCTGATGTTTAGGCCAAGGTATGTATCATTTTTGTGTGCTCTAGGTCAACGGTGTCTAGATGGAATATGTGTTCATGATCCTGGCAACTGGACCTTTTTTGAAACATCATTATTTTAGTCTTACTGAGCCCAGGTCTGACAGAATATATGAAGAAAATCTAGGTGCTGCTGTAGGCCCTCCTTGGATGAGGACAGAAGCACTATGTAACGGCGTTCTTCGTTTGTCGAAAGAGAGTCGGACCGAAATGCAGCGTGGTGGTTACTCATGTCTTTAATGAAGAAAATGACGATACATGAAAATAAATAAATAAATACAAAAACAACAAACGGAACGTGAAACCTAATTACAGCCTTTCTGGTGAAACTACACAGAGACAGGAACAATCACCCACGAAATACAAAGTGAAACCCAGGCTACCTAAATATGGTTCCCAATCAGAGGCAACGAGAATCACCTGACTCTGATTGAGAACCGCCTCAGGCAGCCAAGCCTATACAACACCCCTACTCAGCCGCAATCCCAATAACTACAAAACCCCAATACGAAATACAACAAAATAAACCCATGTCACACCCTGGCCTGACCAAATAATTAAGGAAAACACAAAATACTAAGACCAAGGCGTGACACACTAGATTATCAGCAAACAGTAGACATTTGATTTCAGATTCTAGTAGGGTGACCGGGTACTGCAGACTGTTCTAGTGGCCTCGCCAATTTGTGGATATATATGTTGAAGCGGGTGGAGCTTAAACTGCATTCTTGTCTCACCCCCCAGCCTGTGGAAAGAAATGTGTGTGACTCCGTGATGCTGGCCTTCTAGGCAGAGTTGCAAAGAAAAAGCCGTATCTCAGACTGGCCAATAAAAAGATTAAGATGGGCAACAGAACAGACAATGGACAGAGGAACTCTGCCTAGAAGGCCAGCATCCCAGAGTCGCCTCTTCACTGTTGACATTGAGACTGGTGTTTTGGGGATACTATTTAATGAAGCTGCCAGTTGAGGACTTGTGAGGCGTCTGTTTCTGAAACTAGACACTCTAATGTACTTCCCACGCCTCTTTCAATTCTGGTTAGCGCCAGTTTGCGCTGTTCTGTGACGGGAGTAGTACACAGTGTTGTACGAGATCTTCAGTTTCTTGGCAATTTCTCGCATGGAATAGCCTTCATTTCTCAGAACAAGAATAGGTGAGTTTTAGAAGAAAGTTATTTGTTTCTGGTCATTTTGAGCCTGTAATCGAACCCACAAATGCTAATGCTCCAGATACTCAACTGGTCTCAAAAGGCCAGTTTTATTGCTTCTTTAATCAGGACAACAGTTTTCATCTGTGCTAACATAATTAAAAAATGGTTTTATAATGATCAATTAACCTTTTAAAATAACAAACTTGGATTAGCTAACCCAACGTGTCATTGGAAAACAGGAGTGATGGTTGCTGATAATGGGCCTCTGTATGAAAAATCTCCTGTTTCCAGCTACAAAAGTCATTTACAACAATAACAGTGTCTACACTGTTTTCTGATCAATTTGATGTTATTTTAATGGACAAAAAAAGTGCTTTTCTTTAAAAAACAACAACATCTCTAAGTGAACCCAAACTTTAGAACGGTAGTTTGTGTGTGTGTGTGTGTGTGTGTGTGTGTGTGTGTGTGTGTGTGTGTGTGTGTGTGTGTGTGTGTGTGTGTGTGTGTGTGTGTGTGTGTGTGTGTGTGTGTGTGTGTGTGTGTGTGTGTGTGTGTGTGTGTGTGTGTGTGTGTGTGTGTGTGTGTGTGTACAATTGATGTCGCCTTACATAAACCTAAGCCAAATGCATTTAAACTCAGTTTTAACAATTCTTGACATTTAATCCTAGTAAAAATATCCTTAATTAGGTCAGTTAGGATCACAACTTTATTTTAAGAACGTGAAATGTCAGAATAATAGTTTATTTCAGATTTTATTGATTTAATCACATTCCCAATGGGTCAGAAGTTTACATACACTCAAATAGTATTTGGTAGCATTGCCTTAAAATTGTTTAACTTCAGTCAAATGTTTCGGGTAGCCTTCCACAAGCTTCCCACAATAAGTTGGGGGAATTTTGGCCCATTCCTCCTGACAGAGCTGGTGTAACTGAGTCAGGTTTGTAGGGCTCCTTGCACGCACACGCCTTTTCAGTTCGGCCCACACATTTTCTACGGGATTGAGGTCAGGCCTTTGTGATGGCCACTCCAATACCTTGACTTTGTTGTCCTTAAGCCAACTTTGGAAGTATGCTTGGGGTCATTTCCATTTGGAAGACCCATTTGTGACCAAGCTTTAACTTCCTGACTGATGTCTTGAGATGTTGCATCAATATATCCACATATATCCACATACATACATCCTCATGATGCCATCTATTTTGTGAAGTGCACCAGGCCCTCCTGCAGCAAAGCACCCCCACAACATGATGCTTCCACCCCGTGCTTCACGGTTGGGATGGTGTTCTTCAGATTGCAAGCCTCCCCCTTTTTCCTCCAAACATAACGATGGTCATTATGGCCAAACAGTTCTATATTTTGTTTCATCAGAACAGAGGACATTTCTCCAAAAAGTACGACCTTTGTCCCCATGTGCAGTTGCAAACCGTAGTCTGGCTTTTTTATGGCAGTTTTGGAGCAGTGTCTTCTTCCTTGCTGAGCAGCCTTTCAGGTTATGTTGATATAGGACTCGTTTTACTGTGGATATAGATACTTTTGTACCCGTTTCCTCCAGCATCTTCACAGGGTCCTGCCGTTGTTCTGGAATTGATTTGCACCAAAGTACGTTCATCTCTAGGAGACAGAACACGTCTCCTTCCTGAGCGGTATGACGGCTGCGTGGTCCCATGGTGTTTATAACTGTGTACTATTGTTTGTACAGATGAACGTGGTACCTTCAGGCGTTTGGAAATTGCTCCCAAGAATGAACCAGACTTGTGGATGTCTCCAATTGTTTTATGAGGTCTTGGCTGATTTCTTTTGATTTTCCCATGGTGTCAAGCAAAGAGGCACTGCGTTTGAAGGTAGGCCTTCAGAAGCTTCTAAAGCCATGACATCATTTTCTGGAATTTCCCAAAATGTTTAAAGGCACAGTCAACTTAGTTTATGTAAACTTCTGACCCACTGAAATTGTGATACAGTGAATTATAAGTGAGATAATCTGTCTTCAAACAATTGTTGGAAAAATTACTTGTGTCATACACAAAGTAGATGTCCTAACCGACTTGCCAAAACTATAGTTTGTAAACAAGAAATTTGTGGAGTGCTTGAAAAATTTGTTTTAATGACTCCAACCTAAGTGTATGTAAACTTCCGACTTCAACTGTATGTATATGTAATAATCTTTTTCATCTGATGAGGAGTATGAAAGATCGGACCAAAACGCAGCGTGGTAAGTGTCCATTTTAATGAAATATTACTGAACACTGAATACAAAATAACCAAAGTGAAACAATGAAAATCGAAATAGTTATGTATGGTGAAACACAGACACAGAAAACAACTACCCACAAAATCCATGTGGGCAAAATTTACCTAAGTATGGTTCTCAATCAGAGACAACGACAGACAGCTGTCCCCGATTGAGAACCATACCCGGCCAAAAACAAAGAAATACAAAAACATAGAAAAAGAACAGAACGCCCACCCTCGTCACACCCTGGTCTAACCAAAATAGAGAATAAAAAGCATCTCTATGGCCAGGGCGTGACAGTATATATATATATATATATATATATATATATATATATATATATATATATATATATATATATAGGAGAGAGTAGCGGGGGAGAGAGAGCGAAGGTTGGGACGGCGCGATACCATCCGGTGGGTGTATATATATATATATATATATATATATATACACAGTGGGGAGAACAAGTATTTGATACACCCACCGGATGGTATCGCGCCGTCCCAACCTTCGCTCTCTCTCCCCCGCTACTCTCTCCTCTTCCATCCTATCATCTCTTCCCTCTGCTCAAACCTTCTCCAACCTATCTCCTGATTCTGCCTCCTCAACCCTCCTCTCCTCCCTCTCTGCATCCTTTGACTCTCTATGTCCCCTATCCTCCAGGCCGGCTCGGTCCTCCCCTCCCGCTCCGTGGCTCGATGACTCATTGAGAGCTCACAGAACAGGGCTCCGGGCAGCCGAGCGGAAATGGAGGAAAACTCGCCTCCCTGCGGACCTGGCATCCTTTCACTCCCTCCTCTCTACATTTTCCTCCTCTGTCTCTGCTGCTAAAGCCACTTTCTACCACTCTAAATTCCAAGCATCTGCCTCTAACCCTAGGAAGCTCTTTGCCACCTTCTCCTCCCTCCTGAATCCTCCTCCCCCTCCCCCTCCTCCCTCTCTGCAGATGACTTCGTCAACCATTTTGAAAAGAAGGTCGACGACATCCGATCCTCGTTTGCTAAGTCAAACGACACCGCTGGTTCTGCTCACACTGCCCTACCCTGTGCTCTGACCTCTTTCTCCCCTCTCTCTCCAGATGAAATCTTGCGTCTTGTGACGGCCGGCCGCCTAACAACCTGCCCGCTTGACCCTATCCCCTCCTCTCTTCTCCAGACCATTTCTGGAGACCTTCTCCCTTACCTCACCTCGCTCATCAACTCATCCCTGACCGCTGGCTATGTCCCTTCCGTCTTCAAGAGAGCGAGAGTTGCACCCCTTCTGAAAAAACCTACACTCGATCCCTCCGATGTCAACAATTACAGACCAGTATCCCTTCTTTCTTTTCTCTCCAAAACTCTTGAACGTGCCGTCCTTGGCCAGCTCTCCCGCTATCTCTCTCTGAATGACCTTCTTGATCCAAATCAGTCAGGTTTCAAGACTAGTCATTCAACTGAGACTGCTCTCCTCTGTATCACGGAGGCGCTCCGCACTGCTAAAGCTAACTCTCTCTCCTCTGCTCTCATCCTTCTAGATCTATCGGCTGCCTTCGATACTGTGAACCATCAGATCCTCCTCTCCACCCTCTCCGAGTTGGGCATCTCCGGCGCGGCCCACGCTTGGATTGCGTCCTACCTGACAGGTCGCTCCTACCAGGTGGCGTGGCGAGAATCTGTCTCCTCACCACGCGCTCTCACCACTGGTGTCCCCCAGGGCTCTGTTCTAGGCCCTCTCCTATTCTCGCTATACACCAAGTCACTTGGCTCTGTCATAACCTCACATGGTCTCTCCTATCATTGCTATGCAGACGACACACAATTAATCTTCTCCTTTCCCCCTTCTGATGACCAGGTGGCGAATCGCATCTCTGCATGTCTGGCAGACATATCAGTGTGGATGACGGATCACCACCTCAAGCTGAACCTCGGCAAGACGGAGCTGCTCTTCCTCCCGGGGAAGGACTGCCCGTTCCATGATCTCGCCATCACGGTTGACAACTCCATTGTGTCCTCCTCCCAGAGCGCGAAGAACCTTGGCGTGATCCTGGACAACACCCTGTCGTTCTCAACCAACATCAAGGCGGTGGCCCGTTCCTGTAGGTTCATGCTCTACAACATCCGCAGAGTACGACCCTGCCTCACACAGGAAGCGGTGCAGGTCCTAATCCAGGCACTTGTCATCTCCCGTCTGGATTACTGCAACCCGCTGTTGGCTGGGCTCCCTGCCTGTGCCATTAAACCCCTTCAACTCATCCAGAACGCCGCAGCCCGTCTGGTGTTCAACCTTCCCAAGTTCTCTCACGTCACCCCGCTCCTCCGTTCTCTCCACTGGCTTCCAGTTGAAGCTCGCATCCGCTACAAGACCATGGTGCTTGCCTACGGAGCTGTGAGGGGAACGGCACCTCAGTACCTCCAGGCTCTGATCAGGCCCTACACCCAAACAAGGGCACTGCGTTCATCCACCTCTGGCCTGCTCATCTCCCTACCACTGAGGAAGTAAAGCTCCCGCACAGCCCAGTCAAAACTGTTCGCTGCTCTGGCCCCCCAATGGTGGAACAAACTCCCTCACGACGCCAGGACAGCGGAGTCAATCACCACCTTCCGGAGACACCTGAAACCCCACCTCTTTAAGGAATACCTAGGATAGGATAAGTAATCCCTCTCACCCCCCCCTTTAAGATTTAGATGCACTATTGTAAAGTGACTGTTCCACTCGATGTCATAAGGTGAATGCACCAATTTGTAAGTCGCTCTGGATAAGAGCGTCTGCTAAATGACTTAAATGTAAATGTATACACTGCCAATTTTGCAGGTTATTCTACTTACAAAGCAGGTAAATTGTCTGTAATTTTTATCATAGGTACACTTCAACTGTGAGAGACGGAATATAAAACAAAAAAACTGAAAATCACATTGTATGATTTTTAAGTAATTAATTTGCATTTTGTTGCATGACATAAGTATTTGATACATCAGAAAAGCAGAACTTAATATTTGGTACAGAAACCTTTGTTTGCAATTACAGAGATCATATGTTTCCTGTAGTTCTTGACCAGGTTTGCACACACTGCAGCAGGGATTTTGGCCCACTCCTCCATACAGACCTTCTCCAGATCCTTCAGGTTTCGGGGCTGTAGCTGGGCAATACGGACTTTCAGCTCCCTCCAAAGATTTTCTATTGGGTTCAGGTCTGGAGACTGGCTAGGCCACTCCAGGACCTTGAGATGCTTCTTACGGAGCCACTCCTTAGTTGCCCTGGCTGTGTGTTTCAGGTCGTTGTCATGCTGGAAGACCCAGCCACGACCCATCTTCAATGCTCTTACTGAGGGAAGGAGGTTGTTGGCCAAGATCTCGCGATACATGGCCCCATCCATCCTCCCCTCAATACGGTGCAGTCGTCCTGTCCCCTTTGCAGAAAAGCATTCCCAAAGAATGATGTTTCTACCTCCATTCTTCAAGGGTGGGATGGTGTTCTTGGGGTTGTAGTCATCCTTCTTCTTCCTCCAAACATGGCAAGTGGAGTTTAGACCAAAACGCTCTATTTTTGTCTCATCAGACCACAAGACATTCTCCCATTCCTCCTCTGGATCATCCAGATGGTCATTGACAAACTTCAGATGGGCCTGGACATGCGCTGGCTTGAGCAGGGGGACCTTGCGTGCACTGCAGGATTTTAATCCATGACGGCTTGGTGTGTTACTAATGGTTTTCTTTGAGACTGTGGTCCCAGCTCTCTTCAGGTCATTGACGAGGTCCTGCCATGTAGTTCTGGGCTGATCCCTCACCTTCCTCATGATCATTGATGCCCCACGAGGTGAGATCTTGCATGGAGCCCCAGACCGAGGGTGATTGACCGTCATCTTGAACTTCTTCCATTTTCTAATAATTGCGCCTATACTTGTTGCCGTCTCACCAAGCTGCTTGCCTATTGTCCTATAGCCCTCCCAGCCTTGTGCAGGTCTACAATTGTATTCCTGATGTCCTTACATTGCTCTCTGGTCTTGGCCATTGTGGAGAGGTTGGAGTCTGTTTGATTGAGTGTGTGGACAGGTGTCTTTTATACAGATAATGAGTTCAAACAGGTGCAGTTAATACAGGTAATGAGTGGAGAACAGGAGTGCTTCTTGAAGAAAAACTAGGTTCTGTGAATTCTCACTGGTTGGTAGGTGATCGAATACTTATGTCATGCAATAAAAGGCAAATTAATTACTTAAAAATCATACAATGTGATTTGCTGGATTTTTGTTTTAGATTCGGTCTCTCACAGTTGAAGTGTACCTATGATAAAAATTACAGACCTCTACATGCTTTGTAAGTAGGAAAACCTGAAAAACCGGCAGTGTATCAAATACTTGTTCTCCCCACTGTATATATGGGCAGGTGTATATCCCTCTGTGTTATGGCTCAGTGGACACACCTCAGTGGCAGTCAACCCCGGGCTACAAAGCCTGACACTCCAAACCACTGACCACTATTGCTTCAGTTATACCCGGACGAACAAATACCCTGCCCCTCTCCTCTCCCTGCACTCTCACCAGGGGGACCCAGGGGTCTTCAGCTCCATTCTTGGAAAAAGCTACTGGGCTGGAACAAAAATGCACACCCATTATCTTTATAGTACTGGATTTGGAGACCCCTGGGATTCACATTGCAGTGGATAGGCTTCCTACAATATGACAGAAAATATCTCTACTGTCTCTCTCTCTCTCTCTCTCTCTCTCTCTCTCTCTCTCTCTCTCTCTCTCTCTCTCTCTCTCTCTCTCTCTCTCTCTCTCTCTCTCTCTCTCTCTCTCTCTCTCTCTCTCTCTCTCTCTCTATCCAAGACAAAGATACGGAATCGCCTTTATGAGTGTGGTGACAGTTGGCCTTGGAGAAGAGGAGGAATGGAGAAGTGGGGGTGGGGCTAGATCAATAAAGACATCTGTATATTATCTGTGACATAACATTGTCCCTGCCCAGGAGTGGTGGAACACTGCTGTGTAATCATGTGGCGGTTTCTCCATACTGAGTGTGTGTGTGTAGTAATTGGGTCGTGTTTCCCCCTACATAGTGAGAACAGTAATACCCTGCCGCTAACCATAAAGACACATGCATTAAATTCAAATTCAGTTGGGGAATAATGACTGGAGAGCAATACAGAGAGCAAACTCTGTCAACCGTTTGTGCATGTGTGTGCACGTGTGTTGGCATCAGCAAAATATAGGATGTGGTGTGTGTGTGGGGGGGTGACGTTGTGGTATGACGGTGGGCCAAGCTGGTTTCAACATGATATAAATGGTTTTTGTTACAACAATACAAATCTTTTCCGAGATGTGAGATAATTAACTTGTTCTCTGTAATATCGTATCGCTTTGGAATCGTGATTTTACATACTTTCGAGGAAAATAAGGAACGTTTCTCGACACATTAGCAACCGTGTGAAGCAGCATGACAGCGTGAGCGGGATTGGTCAACAGTCTACTCGGTGGGGCGTTAAACGTTTCTTCATTCATTGGATTCCTATCTCCTTTCTATAATATCTCTGGCAACGGCACCATGGAATGCACCCTGGACTAAAGAGGCACACAAGTAAGAAAAATGTGCTGGACCCTCGTTAAATGACACATTTCTCGAGGTAGGGATATCGCAAAAATATGATCAATGGCTCATTCGAGAGAAGACATCCTCTCGTGTTACGACATCGGACAGTAATCTGACATGTACTGTATGAGTGACTAAAAGTCCTTTCCTATTAACTTCCAGTGTAGTGAGAGCGACTTTATCACAGCGCTACGTCATCCCGGACGGACTTCTGCCTACTTGAACGGCAATAAATCAGATACACGTGAAAACATGAAAAGACACAGGGAATCAATGAAACATCACTCAGAGATGCACAAAAACAATATAACATTCAAAATGGGTGAACCTTTCCTTTAAGAGGTCCAGAAAAAAAACTCCCTAGCAATATTATCAGTGCAAATACCCCAGAGCGGGATTCAAACCCTGCTCTGTAGCCTACTAAGCTAAAGCCTATGCTGTGAGCTACTCCCTATTTTTTCTACTCCGTTACACAGACCACACGAAATGGGGTTCGAACCCAAGTCTCCAAAGACTGTGAGCCCATCGAGCTAAAGTCTTAACCCTAGGCCGTGAGCTACCACAGAGTCTTCTACTTCTGTAACACATGTCCTTTAGCCAATGAATGGGTTTCTATTTGTTGCCGTTGTCCATTAGGCCTTCGTTTCCATGTTGTTGCTTGATATGTGTGATTACTCTTATCGCTAAATGCACTGTTGGTTTAGTTCAGAGGAGAGCCCGGGCTGCTACCATTTCTAACAGCGTATCCTGGCACACATTTCAGTTGCACTTATTTGTTGTCTTGAATATCTTACCTCTATTCACTTGTGCGACTTTGTATTATTTCCACAAGTTACTCTCAGACTCCGACTAATACTGCAAAACATAATTGAGACAAATTAACTCCATTGTAGAATGTAGAGATGCAATACATCAAGTGGTATATTACAAGAAATGCTTGTACTGTAGATGTGAACTGTATAGAACTGTTTGTCGCTCGATTCAGTGTATATTCAGGTGATACTACAGATAATACAGATACTAGTACCCTGTTATTTATCCCATTGTAAGTGTACTGCACTTAACTTCCAACGGTGTACTGTGTGTTTTCCCTCTGTTTATGTGTGTGTGTGTGTGTGGGGGGGGGGGCTCTTTTTAAGTAGGGTGACACAAAGGGCCCAGTGCTCTAAGGATGAGGACACGATGTAGGTGGCCATGGCAACTGTACCATTACTGCACAAAGCAAGCTAGCAGACACACACACACACACACACTTCCAACACACACCTCTCTCTCACACACACACACACACAAGGACACAAACAAAACCAACTGCTATTCCAAACACACACAGACAAACAAACAAGAACTTTCACACGCAAATATACTCACACATCAACATATACACTATTTAAGCCTGCACTTCCACAAAAGCTAGTAAGGTAACGCAAGAAAACTGGCTAAATATGGTAAACCCACATTTAACCAAACATGGCATGTGCATCCTAACCAATGATGTCCTTGTGCTTGTACACACACTCCAAAATGTCTGGGAATATTTCATGTTGGCAGCGTTTTAACGATCTCTGGCCAGGTAACACAACACTAATGATTTTGGGGTATAACACTGACTCACCTCTGCTGTGCTATACCTAGCTTCCTCTCACACACACGCACAACCACACGCACACAAACACACATTACCACAAAACTAGCAACCTAACCTCAGCACTTCCTCCTCCTCTCCTCCACCCTCCTCTCTTAATCCCTCCATCACTCCCCCTTCCTCTACCCATCCATCTAATTAAATACATTTTATGAGGCTATATATAGTAAAGTGTCAGTGAGATAAAATATTTAAATTAGTGGGTGTCATCCTGATTTGAAGTGTATAAATCCGTCCGCCAAGGTTTTGGCAGAGATTACCAGTATATGAATATGCAGACTGTAATTTGACTGATGAGAGATAGGGAAGTGTGTGTGTTGTCCTACATGTGTGCAAGCATGCTTGGGTGCATACTGCTATGTGTCACTGTTGAGAAAGCCTATATGTATGTGGGACGGACGGCAAGGGAGAGGAGGGGAAGAGAGAGGGGGAGGATTTGGTTAAAAACATTTTTTTTCTCACAAATACAGTAGCGATTCATAAATACAAAGTGATGTGGATCTGGAAATGCCATATTGAAAGGACTTAAATAAAATATGACAGGAGTGCAGAGCCAGGCCCAGCACACAGCTCGCAGTGTGTGTGTCTATGTATGTCCCTATGTGTGGGTGTCTAAAGAGCAGTGCACTGCAGCAGCTACAATACCCTTGGGTGGTAAGGAGCTCCCCTTTTTGTAAACATAAAAATTCAACATCCTCTATTAATGCACACAAGTAATTCTCCTTCATCCTCATTTGAGTGATGGTGTGCAACAATGGCACGGTGTGGCCGTTTCTCTCTCATGCTGATACAGAGAGACTCATCCATGCTTTTATTACAAGCAGGCTTGACTACTGTAATGATCTCCTGTCTGGTCTACCCAAGAAAGACATTGGTCGACTGCAAAACGTACAGAATGTTGCAGCGCGGGTACTGAGCTAGACCAGACGGAGAGAACACATTACACCGGTTTTAAGGTCTCTACACTGGCCGACTGTGAATTCATTTTAAGATTCTTCTATTGGTTTTTAAACCAATCCATGATTGTGCACCCCAATACATGTCAGATATGCTTTTAAGTTACATACCCAGTAGTTCCCTCAGGTCCTCTGACACAGGCCTTTTAACTATCCCAAAGCCTAGGATCAAGAGGCATGGAGGGGCAGCCTTTAGTTACTATGCCCACAGCCTCTGGAATAGCCTGCCAGAGAACCTGAGGGGAGCCGAAACTGTGGACATATTTAAAAGAGATCTTAAAACACCTTTTTAACTTTGCTTTTCCTCTGGGTGCTTTTTAGTCCAGTTTTTGTCAGTATTTAGTTGTTTTTTTTAATCTTATGGTGTGTAGTAAATATTTCTGCTTTAATTTTCATAGTTTTTTCCTGTTAAGTACATTGTGTTGCATTCCATGTCTGAAATGTATATAAATAAAGCTAGATTTTATTTGATTTCCCTTCTAAAAGGCTGTCTGGTCTTCATAAAAGGTTGTGGAGTTTCCATGGTGTGGCGGCTGTCTGGTCTTCCTAAAAGGTTGTGGAGTTTCCATGGTGTGGCGGCTGTCTGGTCTCCCTAAAAGGTTGTGGAGTTTCCATGGTGTGGCGGCTGTCTGGTCTCCCTAAAAGCTTGTTCTGCTTTTCAATGTTTTTCAGTTCCCTTACAGTAGTTGTGTGTGTGTGTGTATGTGTGTCTACTATGAGTGCGGCTGTGTTTAGAAATTCCACTCCACATCAAAGGAAGGGATGAGAGTTGGGCATGAAGGACACACACAAATACACAATATGTATTTAACTAGGCAAGTCAGTTAAGAACAAATCCTTATTTACAATGACAGCCTACCAGGGAAGAGTGGGTGAAGTGCCTTGTTAGAAATAGATCAATCCCTCTCTTCTCTGTGTGCCAAACAGAAGAAACTAAAGATTCACCTAAAAATGCTTTTTCTGTACAATTATTCTCCTCTCTTTCGCTTTTAAAGGGACTGGAGTGATGCGGAAAGGAACCGAGTGGTTGCAGGAAGGAAAAGGAAGGGGGGTGGGGTGCAACCCTGAATGTGCATGTGTGTTACCTGTCAACTCTGTGCTTAATGCTCCATAATGGTTTAAATTGTGTTAGGAAGAGGGTTTACATTTGAGGCAATTGGGCAATTTTCTTCGCCAAAATGTAAAACAAATACAAAGATTTTGAACCAAAATCAGAAAGAGAGAAAATCCAATATCTATTGGGGAAAAAAAACCTTTGTGACATATTAGCTGCAAAATATGTAGCTTCCTGCCACACCCAATGGGACCGCCAGTGGAACGACCAACCAGAGCAATTATTTACCTTTATTTAACTAGGCAAGACAGTTAAGAACAAATTCTTATTTTTATTTTTCAATGACGGCCATTGCTACCTGTGTATTTCTCACTATTTAACTATTGTCCTCATTCATTTCTTACTGTAGTGTCCTGTGTTACTACTCATTTATTTTGATTATTTTTCCTATTATTATTTATCTGCATCATAACTTATATGTATCTATATGTTTGCTTTGGCAATGTATGTGGTAACACCTTCATGCAAACAAAGCCATTTTAATTGAATTGAGAAATAGCCTATTTTTAGTTCTCACCCCTCTATCTCTCTCTCTCTCCCTTCATTATTATGTGGAGTGTTCCTCTCCTCTTGGTACTGAAACACCCCTCTGCACACGGGTATTACTGTGCCTTGCCGCTCACCTCCGCCACCTTGGATGGGTGGGTAGGTGCTCTCAAACCCTCACCTAACTTGAGTAGAAGAGGATGATAAGGCTGAGGGTAATTGTTATTGAGGAGCTGGATGAGAGAGTGGACTGGGAGTCTTTAGGAGTGGGTAGAGAGAGGGAGAGCAATGGGGTCCAGGTGTTGTCCACTATTTGGTTGCTTCAACACTCATTACTACCACAGAGCCCTGTCATCCCTGCCACCTGAGCCTCCCACGACACAACACTCCACCACAGAACTACACAGCTATCGCTACTTTATCTTTCACTCTTTCCCTCTCTCGCTTTAATTTTTGAACTCTGTCCTTGGCCCCCCGCTTTCCATCTCTCTCTTTATCTGCATTGTGATGTCTATGTCCCTGGCTCTGAGTCTCTTTCTATCTCTCTCTAATCCTTCCCCACACAGCTGCCTTGGCACCAGCCTTCTCATCGACAGAAAAAATAGGGATAGCAAGAGAGAAGAGAAAGAGGGGGAAGGGAAGAAGGAGGGGAAAAAGAACAGGTCACTGGAAAAAATAGTATTGAAAGCCGGCATAGGAGGGATTACACGTGGAGAGCCAAAGAGGACAGAGATAAAGATGGAGCTGGATGGGAGACATGGAATAAAAAAGAAGGAGCTGGAGGGGATGGAAGGAGTAAAAAAGAAGCAGCTGGAGGGGATGGATGGAGTAAAAACTAAGCAGCTGGAGGGGATGGATGGAGTAATAAAGATGGAGCTGGAGGGGAGAGATGGAGTAATAAAGATAGAGCTGGAGGGGAAGGATGGAGTAATAAAGATGGAGCTGGAGGGGAGAGATGGAGTAATAAAGATAGAGCTGGAGGGGATGGATGGAGTAATAAAGATGGAGCTGGAGGGGAGAGATGGAGTAATAAGGATAGAGCTGGAGGGGATGGATGGAGTAAAAAAGAAGCAGCTGGAGGGGATGGATGGAGTAATAAAGATGGAGCTGGAGGAGAGAGATGGAGTAATAAAGATAGAGCTGGAGGGGATGGATGGAGTAAAAAAGAAAGAGCTGGAGGGGTGGGATGGAGTAATAAAGATGGAGCTGGAGGGGAGAGATGGAATAAAAAAGAAAGAGCTGGAGGGGAGGGGAGAGATGGAGTAATAAAAAGGGAGCTGGAGGGGAGGAGAGAGATGGAGTAATAAAGAGGGAGCTGGGGGGAGGGGAGAGATGGAGTAATAAAGAGGGAGCTGGAGGGGAGGGAGAGATTGAGTAATAAAGAGGGAGCTGGAGGGGAGGGGAGAGATGGAGTAATAAAGAGGGAGCTGGAGGGGAGGGGAGAGATGGAGTAATAAAGAAGGAGCTGGAAGGGGGATGGAGTAATAAAGAGGGAGCTGGATGGGGTGGTATGGAGTAATAAAGAAGGAGCTGGAGGGGAGGGATGGAGTAATAAAGATAGAGCTGGAGGGGATGGATGGAGTAATAAAGAGGGAGCTGGAGGGGTGGGATGGTGTAATAAAGAGGGAGCTGGAGGGGAGGGGAGAGATGGAGTAATAAAGAGGGAGCTGGAGGGGATGGATGGAGTAATAAAGAGGGAGCTGGAGGGGAGAGAAGGAATAAAAAAGAAAGAGCTGGAGGGGAGGGGAGAGATGGAGTAATAAAGAGGGAGCTGGAGGGGAGGAGAGAGATGGAGTAATAAAGAGGGAGCTGGAGGGGAGGGGAGAGATGGAGTAATAAAGAGGGAGCTGGAGGGGAGGAGAGAGATGGAGTAATAAAGAGGGAGCTGGAGGGAATGGATGGAGTAATAAAGAGGGAGCTGGAGGGGATGGATGGAGTAATAAAGAGGGAGCTGGAGGGGTGGGATGGAGTAATAAAGAGGGAGCTGGAGGGGGGAGATGGAGTAATAAAGAGGGAGCTGGAGGGGATGGATGGAGTAATAAAGAGGGAGCTGGAGGGGTGGGATGGAGTAATAAAGAGGGAGCTGGAGGGGATGGATGGAGTAATAAAGATGGAGCTGGAGGGGAGGGGTGGAGTAATAAAGAAGGAGCTGGAGGGGGGGAGATGGAGTAATAAAGAGGGAGCTGGAGGGGATGGATGGAGTAATAAAGAGGGAGCTGGAGGGGTGGGATGGAGTAATAAAGAAAGAGCTGGAGGGGAGAGATGGAGTAAAAAAAGAAAGAGAAGGAGGGGTGGGATGGAGTAAAAAGAAAGAGCTGGAGGGGAGAGATGGAGTAAAAAAAGAAAGAGAAGGAGGGGTGGGGTGGGATGGGATGGAGTAATAAAGAGGAGCTGGAGGGGAAGGATGGAGTAATAAAGAGGGAGCTGGAGGGGGGGTGGAGTAATAAAGAGGGAGCTGAATGGGGTGGGATGGAGTAATAAAGAAGGAGCTGGAGGGGAGTGATGAAGTAATAAAGAAGGAGCTGGAGGGGTGGGATGGAGTAAAAAAGAAAGAGCTGGAGGGGAGAGATGGAGTAAAAAAAGAAAGAGAAGGAGGGGTGGGGTGGGATGGGATGGAGTAATAAAGAGGGAGCTGGAAGGGAAGGATGGAGTAATAAAGAGGGAGCTGGAGGGGGGATGGAGTAATAAAGAGGGAGCTGAATGGGGTGGGATGGAGTAATAAAGAAGGAGCTGGAGGGGAGGGATGAAGTAATAAAGAGGGAGCTGGTGGGGAGGGATAGAGTAATAAAGAAGGAGCTGGAGGGGAAGGATGGAGTAATAAAGAAGGAGCTGGATGGGAGGGATGAAGTAATAAAGAAGGAGCTGGAGGGGAGGGATGGAGTAATAAAGAGGAGCTGGAGGGGAGGGGTGGAGTAATAAAGAGGGACCTGGAGGGGAGGGGTGGAGTAATAAAGAGGGAGCTGGAGGGGAGGGGAGGGAGAGATGGAGTAATAAAGAGGGAGCTGGAGGGGATGGATGGAGTAATAAAGAGGAGCTGGAGGGGATGGATGGAGTAATAAAGAGGGAGCTGGAGGGGATGGATGGAGTAATAAAGAGGGAGCTGGAGGGGATGGATGGAGTAATAAAGAGGGAGCTGGAGGGGAGGGGAGAGATGGAGTAATAAAGAGGGAGCTGGAGGGGAGGGGAGAGATGGAGTAATAAAGAGGGAGCTGGAGGGGATGGATGGAGTAATAAAGAGGAGCTGGAGGGAATGGATGGAGTAATAAAGAGGGAGCTGGAGGGGTGGGATGGAGTAATAAAGAGGAGCTGGAGGGGGGAGAGATGGAGTAATAAAGAGGGAGCTGGAGGGGGAGATGGAGTAATAAAGACGGAGCTGCAGGGGATGGATGGAGTAATAAACAGGGAGCTGGAGGAGTGGGAGGGAGTAATAAAGATGGAGCTGGAGGGGAGGGGTGGGATGGAGTAATAAAGAGGGAGCTGGAGGGGTGGGATGGAGTAATAAAGAGGGAGCTGGAGGGGGTTGGAGTAATAAAGAGGAGCTGGAGGGGTGGGATGGAGTAAAAAGAAAGAGCTGGAGGGGAGAGATGGAGTAAAAAAAGAAAGAGAAGGAGGGGTGGGGTGGGATGGGATGGAGTAATAAAGAGGGAGCTGGAGGGGAAGGATGGAGTAATAAAGAGGGAGCTGGAGGGGAGGGATGAAGTAATAAAGAGGGAGCTGGTGGGGAGGGATGGAGTAATAAACAAGGAGCTGGAGGGGAAGGATGGAGTAATAAAGAAGGAGCTGGAGGGGAGGGATGAAGTAATAAAGAAGGAGCTGGAGGGGAGGGATGGAGTAATAAAGAGGGAGCTGGAGGGAAGGGGAGAGATGGAGTAATAAAGAGGGAGCTGGAGGGGAGGGGAGAGATGGAGTAATAAAGAGGGAGCTGGAGGGGATGGATGGAGTAATAAAGAGGGAGCTGTAGGGAATGGATGGAGTAATAAAGAGGGAGCTGGAGGGGTGGGATGGAGTAATAAAGAGGGAGCTGGAGGGGGGGGAGAGATGGAGTAATAAAGAGGAGCTGGAGGGGGAGATGGAGTAATAAAGAGGGAGCTGCAGGGGATGGATGGAGTAATAAACAGGGAGCTGGAGGGGTGGGAGGGAGTAATAAAGATGGAGCTGGAGGGGAGGGGTGGGATAGAGTAATAAAGAGGGAGCTGGAGGGGTGGGATGGAGTAATAAAGAGGAGCTGGAGAGGGGTTGGAGTAATAAAGAGGGAGCTGGAGGGGTGGGATGGAGTAAAAAGAAAGAGCTGGAGGGGAGAGATGGAGTAAAAAAAGAAAGAGAAGGAGGGGTGGGGTGGGATGGGATGGAGTAATAAAGAAGGAGCTGGGGGGAGGGATGGAGTAATAAAGAGGGAGCTGGAGGGGAGGGATGAAGTAATAAAGAGGGAGCTGGAGGGGAGGGGTGGAGTAATAAAGAGGGACCTGGAGGGGAGGGGTGGAGTAATAAAGAGGGAGCTGGAGGGGAGGGGAGGGGTGGAGTAATAAAGAGGGAGCTGGAGGGGTGGGATGGAGTAATAAAGAGGGAGCAGGAGGGGAGGGGAGAGATGGAGTAATAAAGAGGGAGCTGGAGGGGATGGATGGAGTAATAAAGATGGAGCTGGAGGGTAGAGATGGAATAAAAAAGAAAGAGCTGGAGGGGAGGGGAGAGATGGAGTAATAAAGAGGGAGCTGGAGGGGAGGGGAGAGATGGAGTAATAAAGAGGGAGCTGGAGGGGATGGATGGATGGAGTAATAAAGAGGGAGCTGGAGGGGATGGATGGAGTAATAATGAGGGAGCTGGAGGGGTGGGATGGATTAATAAAGAGGGAGCTGGAGGGGGGAGATGGAGTAATAAAGAGGGAGCTGGAGGGGATGGATGGAGTAATAAAGAGGGAGCTGGAGGGGAGGGGAGAGATGGAGTAATAAAGAGGGAGCTGGAGGGGATGGATGGAGTAATAAAGATGGAGCTGGAGGGGAGGGTGGGATGGAGTAATAAAGAGGGAGCTGGAGGGGGTGGAGTAATAAAGAGGGAGCTGGAGGGGTGGGATGGAGTAAAAAAGAAAGAGCTGGAGGGGAGAGATGGAGTAAAAAAAGAAAGAGAAGGAGGGGTGGGATGGGATGGGATGGGATGGAGTAATAAAGAGGGAGCTGGTGGGGAGGGATGGAGTAATAAAGAAGGAGCTGGAGGGGAGGGATGAAGTAATAAAGAAGGAGCTGGAGGGGAGAGATGGAGTAATAAAGAGGAGCTGGAGGGGATGGATGGAGTAATAAAGAGGGAGCTGGAGGGGAGGGGAGAGATGGAGTAATAAAGAGGAGCTGGAGGGGATGGATGGAGTAATAAAGAGGGAGCTGGAGGGGAGGGGAGAGATGGAGTAATAAAGAGGGAGCTGGAGGGGAGGGGAGAGATGGAGTAATAAAGAGGGAGCTGGAGGGGATGGATGGAGTAATAAAGAGGGAGCTGGAGGGAATGGATGGAGTAATAAAGAGGGAGCTGGAGGGGTGGGATGGAGTAATAAAGAGGGAGCTGGAGGGGGGGGAGAGATGGAGTAATAAAGAGGGAGCTGGAGGGGGGAGATGGAGTAATAAAGACGGAGCTGCAGGGGATGGATGGAGTAATAAACAGGGAGCTGGAGGAGGGGAGGGAGTAATAAAGATGGAGCTGGAGGGGAGGGGTGGGATGGAGTAATAAAGAGGGAGCTGGAGGGGTGGGATGGAGTAATAAAGAGGGAGCTGGAGGGGGGTTGGAGTAATAAAGAGGGAGCTGGAGGGGTGGGATGGAGTAAAAAAGAAAGAGCTGGAGGGGAGAGATGGAGTAAAAAAAGAAAGAGAAGGAGGGGTGGGGTGGGATGGGATGGAGTAATAAAGAGGGAGCTGGAGGGGAAGGATGGAGTAATAAAGAGGGAGCTGGAGGGGAGGGATGAAGTAATAAAGAGGGAGCTGGTGGGGAGGGATGGAGTAATAAACAAGGAGCTGGAGGGGAAGGATGGAGTAATAAAGAAGGAGCTGGAGGGGAGGGATGAAGTAATAAAGAAGGAGCTGGAGGGGAGGGATGGAGTAATAAAGAGGGAGCTGGAGGGAAGGGGAGAGATGGAGTAATAAAGAGGGAGCTGGAGGGGAGGGGAGAGATGGAGTAATAAAGAGGGAGCTGGAGGGGATGGATGGAGTAATAAAGAGAGGGCTGTAGGGAATGGATGGAGTAATAAAGAGGGAGCTGGAGGGGTGGGATGGAGTAATAAAGAGGAGCTGGAGGGGGGAGAGATGGAGTAATAAAGAGGGAGCTGGAGGGGGAGATGGAGTAATAAAGAGGAGCTGCAGGGGATGGATGGAGTAATAAACAGGGAGCTGGAGGGGTGGGAGGGAGTAATAAAGATGGAGCTGGAGGGGAGGGGTGGGATAGAGTAATAAAGAGGGAGCTGGAGGGGTGGGATGGAGTAATAAAGAGGGAGCTGGAGGGGGGTTGGAGTAATAAAGAGGGAGCTGGAGGGGTGGGATGGAGTAAAAAGAAAGAGCTGGAGGGGAGAGATGGAGTAAAAAAAGAAAGAGAAGGAGGGGTGGGGTGGGATGGGATGGAGTAATAAAGAAGGAGCTGGAGGGGAGGGATGGAGTAATAAAGAGGGAGCTGGAGGGGAGGGATGAAGTAATAAAGAGGGAGCTGGAGGGGAGGGGTGGAGTAATAAAGAGGGACCTGGAGGGGAGGGGTGGAGTAATAAAGAGGGAGCTGGAGGGGAGGGGTGGAGTAATAAAGAGGGAGCTGGAGGGGTGGGATGGAGTAATAAAGAGGGAGCAGGAGGGGAGGGGAGAGATGGAGTAATAAAGAGGGAGCTGGAGGGGATGGATGGAGTAATAAAGATGGAGCTGGAGGGTAGAGATGGAATAAAAAAGAAAGAGCTGGAGGAGGGGAGAGATGGAGTAATAAAGAGGGAGCTGGAGGGGGGGAGAGATGGAGTAATAAAGAGGGAGCTGGAGGGATGGATGGATGGAGTAATAAAGAGGGAGCTGGAGGGGATGGATGGAGTAATAATGAGGGAGCTGGAGGGGTGGGATGGATTAATAAAGAGGGAGCTGGAGGGGGAGATGGAGTAATAAAGAGGGAGCTGGAGGGGATGGATGGAGTAATAAAGAGGGAGCTGGAGGGGAGGGGAGAGATGGAGTAATAAAGAGGGAGCTGGAGGGGATGGATGGAGTAATAAAGATGGAGCTGGAGGGGAGGGGTGGGATGGAGTAATAAAGAGGGAGCTGGAGGGGGGTGGAGTAATAAAGAGGGAGCTGGAGGGGTGGGATGGAGTAAAAAAGAAAGAGCTGGAGGGGAGAGATGGAGTAAAAAAAGAAAGAGAAGGAGGGGTGGGATGGGATGGGATGGGATGGAGTAATAAAGAGGGAGCTGGTGGGGAGGGATGGAGTAATAAAGAAGGAGCTGGAGGGGAGGGATGAAGTAATAAAGAAGGAGCTGGAGGGGAGAGATGGAGTAATAAAGAGGGAGCTGGAGGGGATGGATGGAGTAATAAAGAGGGAGCTGGAGGGGAGGGGAGAGATGGAGTAATAAAGAGGGAGCTGGAGGGGATGGATGGAGTAATAAAGAGGAGCTGGAGGGGAGGGGAGAGATGGAGTAATAAAGAGGGAGCTGGAGGGGAGGGGAGAGATGGAGTAATAAAGAGGAGCTGGAGGGGAGGGGAGAGATGGAGTAATAAAGAGGGAGCTGGAGGGGGAGATGGAGTAATAAAGACGGAGCTGCAGGGGATGGATGGAGTAATAAACAGGGAGCTGGAGGAGTGGGAGGGAGTAATAAAGATGGAGCTGGAGGGGAGGGGTGGGATGGAGTAATAAAGAGGGAGCTGGAGGGGTGGGATGGAGTAATAAAGAGGGAGCTGGAGGGGGTTGGAGTAATAAAGAGGAGCTGGAGGGGTGGGATGGAGTAAAAAAAGAAAGAGAAGGAGGGGTGGGGTGGGATGGGATGGAGTAATAAAGAGGGAGCTGGAGGGGAAGGATGGAGTAATAAAGAGGGAGCTGGAGGGGAGGGATGAAGTAATAAAGAGGGAGCTGGTGGGGAGGGATGGAGTAATAAAGAAGGAGCTGGAGGGGAAGGATGGAGTAATAAAGAAGGAGCTGGAGGGGAGGGATGAAGTAATAAAGAAGGAGCTGGAGGGGAGGGATGGAGTAATAAAGAGGGAGCTGGAGGGGAGGGGAGAGATGGAGTAATAAAGAGGGAGCTGGAGGAGAGGGAGAGATGGAGTAATAAAGAGGGAGCTGGAGGGGATGGATGGAGTAATAAAGAGGGAGCTGGAGGGAATGGATGGAGTAATAAAGAGGGAGCTGGAGGGGTGGGATGGAGTAATAAAGAGGGAGCTGGAGGGGGGGAGAGATGGAGTAATAAAGAGGGAGCTGGAGGGGGGAGATGGAGTAATAAAGAGGGAGCTGCAGGGGATGGATGGAGTAATAAACAGGGAGCTGGAGGGGTGGGAGGGAGTAATAAAGATGGAGCTGGAGGGGAGGGGTGGGATAGAGTAATAAAGAGGGAGCTGGAGGGGTGGGATGGAGTAATAAAGAGGAGCTGGAGGGGGTTGGAGTAATAAAGAGGGAGCTGGAGGGGTGGGATGGAGTAAAAAAGAAAGAGCTGGAGGGGAGAGATGGAGTAAAAAAAGAAAGAGAAGGAGGGGTGGGGTGGGATGGGATGGAGTAATAAAGAGGGAGCTGGAGGGGAAGGATGGAGTAATAAAGAGGGAGCTGAATGGGGTGGGATGGAGTAATAAAGAAGGAGCTGGAGGGGAGTGATGAAGTAATAAAGAGGGAGCTGGTGGGGAGGGATGGAGTAATAAAGAAGGAGCTGGAGGGGAAGGATGGAGTAATAAAGAAGGAGCTGGATGGGAGGGATGAAGTAATAAAGAAGGAGCTGGAGGGGAGGGATGGAGTAATAAAGAGGGAGCTGGAGGGGATGGATGAAGTAATAAAGAGGGAGCTGGAGGGGAGGGGTGGAGTAATAAAGAGGGACCTGGAGGGGAGGGGTGGAGTAATAAAGAGGGAGCTGGAGGGGAGGGGAGGGGTGGAGTAATAAAGAGGAGCTGGAGGGGTGGGATGGAGTAATAAAGAGGGAGCAGGAGGGGAGGGGAGAGATGGAGTAATAAAGAGGGAGCTGTATGGGATGGATGGAGTAATAAAGATGGAGCTGGAGGGTAGAGATGGAATTAAAAAGAAAGAGCTGGAGGGGAGGGGAGAGATGGAGTAATAAAGAGGGAGCTGGAGGGGAGGGGAGAGATGGAGTAATAAAGAGGGAGCTGGAGGGGATGGATGGATGGAGTAATAAAGAGGAGCTGGAGGGGATGGATGGAGTAATAATGAGGGAGCTGGAGGGGTGGGATGGATTAATAAAGAGGGAGCTGGAGGGGGAGATGGAGTAATAAAGAGGGAGCTGGAGGGGATGGATGGAGTAATAAAGAGGAGCTGGAGGGGAGGGGAGAGATGGAGTAATAAAGAGGGAGCTGGAGGGGATGGATGGAGTAATAAAGATGGAGCTGGAGGGGAGGGGTGGGATGGAGTAATAAAGAGGGAGCTGGAGGGGGTGGAGTAATAAAGAGGAGCTGGAGGGGTGGGATGGAGTAAAAAAGAAAGAGCTGGAGGGGAGAGATGGAGTAAAAAAAGAAAGAGAAGGAGGGGTGGGATGGGATGGGATGGGATGGAGTAATAAAGAGGGAGCTGGTGGGGAGGGGAGAGATGGAGTAATAAAGAGGGAGCTGGAGGGGATGGATGGAGTAATAAAGAGGGAGCTGGAGGGGAGGGATGAAGTACTAAAGAAGGAGCTTGAGGGGAGAGATGGAGTAATAAAGAGGGAGCTGGAGGGGAGGAATGGAGTAATAAATAGCGAGCTGGAGGGGAGGGATGAAGTAATAAAGAGGGAGCTGGAGGGGAGGGATGAAGTAATAAAGAAGGAGCTGGAGGGGAGAGATGGAGTAATAAAGAGGGAGCTGGAGGGGAGGAATGGAGTAATAAATAGCGAGCTGGAGGGGAGGGATGAAGTAATAAAGAGGGAGCTGGAGGGGAGGGGTGGAGTAATAAAGAGGTAGCTGGAGGGGAGGGGTGGAGTAATAAAAAGGGAGCTGGAGGGGAGGGATGGAGTAATAAAGAGGGAGCTGGAGGGGAGGGATGGGATGGAGTAAAAAAGAGGGAGCTGGAGGGGAGTGATGAAGTAATAAAGAGGGAGCTGGAGGGGAGGGGTGGAGTAATAAAGAGGGAGCTGGAGGGGAGGGGTGGAGTAATAAAGAGGGGTACTGGAGGGGAGGGAGGGGTGGAGTAATAAAGAGGGAGCTGGAGGGGAGGGGTGGAGTAATAAAGAGGGAGCTGGAGGGGGAGATGGAGTAATAAAGAGGGAGCTGGAGGGGATGGATGGAGTAATAAAGAGGGAGCTGGAGGGGAGGGGAGAGATGGAGTAATAAAGAGGGAGCTGGAGGGGATGGATGGAGTAATAAAGATGGAGCTGGAGGGGAGGGGTGGGATGGAGTAATAAAGAGGGAGCTGGAGGGGGGTGGAGTAATAAAGAGGGAGCTGGAGGGGTGGGATGGAGTAAAAAAGAAAGAGCTGGAGGGGAGAGATGGAGTAAAAAAAGAAAGAGAAGGAGGGGTGGGATGGGATGGAGTAATAAAGAGGGAGCTGGTGGGGAGGGATGGAGTAATAAAGAAGGAGCTGGAGGGGAGAGATGGAGTAATAAAGAGGGAGCTGGAGGGGAGGGGTGGAGTAATAAAGAGGGAGCTGGAGGGGAGGGGTGGAGTAATAAAAAGGGAGCTGGAGAGGAGGGATGGAGTAATAAAGAGGGAGCTGGAGGGGAGGGGTGGAGTAATAAAGAGGGAGCTGGAGGGGAGGGGTGGAGTAATAAAGAGGGAGCTGGAGGGGAGGGGTGGAGTAATAAAGACGGTACTGGAGGGGAGGGGAGGGGTGGAGTAATAAAGAGGAGCTGGAGGGGAGGGGTGGAGTAATAAAGAGGGAGCTGGAGGGGGAGATGGAGTAATAAAGAGGGAGCTGGAGGGGATGGATGGAGTAATAAAGAGGGAGCTGGAGGGGAGGGGAGAGATGGAGTAATAAAGAGGGAGCTGGAGGGGATGGATGGAGTAATAAAGATGGAGCTGGAGGGGGGGGTGGGATGGAGTAATAAAGAGGGAGCTGGAGAGGGGGTGGAGTAATAAAGAGGGAGCTGGAGGGGTGGGATGGAGTAAAAAGAAAGAGCTGGAGGGGAGAGATGGAGTAAAAAAGAAAGAGAAGGAGGGGTGGGATGGGATGGAGTAATAAAGAGGGAGCTGGTGGGGAGGGATGGAGTAATAAAGAAGGAGCTGGAGGGGAGGGATGAAGTAATAAAGAAGGAGCTGGAGGGGAGAGATGGATTAATAAAGAGGGAGCTGGAGGGGAGGGGTGGAGTAATAAAGAGGGAGCTGGAGGGGAGGGGTGGAGTAATAAAAAGGGAGCTGGAGGGGAGGGATGGAGTAATAAAGAGGGAGCTGGAGGGGAGGGATGGGATGGAGTAAAAAGAGGGAGCTGGAGGGGAGTGATGAAGTAATAAAGAGGGAGCTGGAGGGGAGGGGTGGAGTAATAAAGAGGGAGCTGGAGGGGAGGGGTGGAGTAATAAAGAGGGTACTGGAGGGGAGGGGAGGGGTGGAGTAATAAAGAGGAGCTGGAGGGGAGGGGTGGAGTAACAAAGAGGGAGCTGGAGGGAGGGGTGGAGTAATAAAGATGGATCTGGAGGGGAGGGGAGGGATGGAATAATAAAGAGGGAGCTGGAGGGGAAGGGAGCGATGGAGTAATAAACAGGGAGCTGGAGGGAAGGGATGGAGTATAACGTCTCCCATCTGATATGGATGAACAAGAGAATGAGGAACGGGGAGAATAGAAGACGGATTGGTTTACTGGGAGAAAACCATCATAAAGAGGACTATTATATCTGGAATCCCGAGACAGAGAGAGAGTGAGAGAGAGAGAGACAGAGAGTGAGCGAAAAAGGATTGAGTGGGAGAGAGAGATAAGTAATGTGAAAAATGAGTAAGGTGAGAGAAAATGAGAGAGTAGGAGAGAGGAGAGCTCAGTGTTCAGGAGGTGGGGGTGTTCAGTTCAGTGGTGAGCAATCTTCCCTCTAATACAACGCAATTTAAAGTAACCTATTTGGCCCATGGTGTTACAGACCAAGTAAAAAATCATTAATTAATGTAAGCCCTTCATAATGTAAAAACGTTTTTAAAAAGTCTCATGCAATTTAGGCCTGCAATTGAACACCACATATAGGATACTGTAGGCTATATTTTATTTTTATTTTTTTTATTTCACCTTTATTTAACCAGGTAGGCTAGTTGAGAACAAGTTCTCATTTGCAACTGCGACCTGGCCAAGATAAAAGCATAGCAGTGTGAACAGACAACACAGAGTTACACATGGAATAAACAATTAACAAGTCAATAACACAGTAGAAAAAAAATGGGCAGTCTATATACAATGTGTGCAAAAGGCATGAGGAGGTAGGCGAATAATACAGTTTTGCAGATTAACACTGGAGTGATAAATGATCAGGTCATGTACAGGTAGAGATATTGGTGTGCAAAAGAGCAGAAAAATAAATAAATAAAAACAGTATTAAAAAAAAAGTATGGGAATGAGGTAGGTGAAAATGGGTGGGCTATTTTCCTATAGACTATGTACAGCTGCAGCGATCGGTTAGCTGCTCGGATAGCTGATGTTTGAAGTTGGTGAGGGAGATAAAAGTCTCCAACTTCAGCAATTTTTGCAATTCGTTCCAGTCACAGGCAGCAGAGTACTGGAACGAAAGGCGGCCAAATGATGTGTTGGCTTTAGGGATGATCAGTGAGATACACCTGCTGGAGCGTGTGCTACGGATGGGTGTTGCCATCGTGACCAGTGAACTGAGATAAGGCGGAGCTTTACCTAGCATGGACTTGTAGATGACCTGGAGCCAGTGGGTCTGGCGACGAATATGTAGTGAGGGCCAGCCGACTAGAGCATACAAGTCGCAGTGGTGGGTGGTATAAGGTGCTTTAGTGACAAAACGGATGGCACTGTGATAGACTGCATCCAGTTTGCTGAGTAGAGTGTTGGAAGCCATTTTGTAGATGACATCGCCGAAGTCGAGGATCGGTAGGATAGTCAGTTTAACTAGGGTAAGCTTGGCAGCGTGAGTGAAGGAGGCTTTGTTGCGGAATAGAAAGCCGACTCTTGATTTGATTTTCGATTGGAGATGTTTGATGTGGGTCTGGAAGGAGAGTTTGCAGTCTAGCCAGACACCTAGGTACTTATAGATGTCCACATATTCAAGGTCGGAACCATCCAGGGTGGTGATGCTAGTCGGGCATGCGGGTGCAGGCAGCGATCGGTTGAAAAGCATGCATTTGGTTTTACTCGCATTTAAGAGCAGTTGGAGGCCACGGAAGGAGTGCTGTATGGCATTGAAGCTCGTTTGGAGGTTAGATAGCACAGTGTCCAATGACGGGCCGAAAATATATAGAATGGTGTCGTCTGCATAGAGGTGGATCAGGGAATCGCCCGCAGCAAGAGCAACATCATTGATATACACAGAGAAAAGAGTCGGCCCGAGAATTGAACCCTGTGGCACCCCCATAGAGACTGCCAGAGGACCGGACAGCATGCCCTACGATTTGACACACTGAACTCTGTCTGCAAAGTAATTGGTGAACCAGGCAAGGCAGTCATCCGAAAAACCGAGGCTGTAGAGTCTGCCGATAAGAATATGGTGATTGACAGAGTCGAAAGCCTTGGCGAGGTCGATGAAGACGGCTGCACAGTACTGTCTTTTATCGATGGCGGTTATGATATCGTTTAGTACCTTGAGTGTGGCTGAGGTGCACCCGTGACCGGCTCGGAAACCAGATTGCACAGCGGAGAAGGTACGGTGGGATTCGAGATTGTCAGTGACCTGTTTGTTGACTTGGCTTTCGAAGACCTTAGATAGCCAGGGCAGGATGGATATAGGTCTGTAACAGTTTGGGTCCAGGGTGTCTCCCCCTTTGAAGAGGGGGATGACTGCGGCAGCTTTCCAATCCTTGGGGATCTCAGACGATATGAAAGAGAGGTTGAACAGGCTGGTAATAGGGGTTGCGACAATGGCGGCAGATAGTTTCAGAAATAGCGGGTCCAGATTGTCAAGCCCAGCTGATTTGTACGGGTCCAGGTTTTGATAGATATGATAGAAATCAAAAGCTATTTCCATGGGAAAATGTTCGGTCATTTGCTCCATTGGTTTAGTTGGTTGGCCTACATTATGCTCAGATAGCCACAATAGCCTATTGACTACTGTCTTTAACTGTAAGGGTACAGCCTCAGTGTTCACTGTAAATGTGCGAGAGAGGTTGCACAAAAGTTCAGGTTTCGGCTCACAAGACCTAAAATTTGCTCAGTGCCACCAATATTGAGAGGGAACATTGGTGGTGAGTCCAGGAAAGCAGGCCTCTATTTCAGCGGAGACTCCCTATTTCTTATAAAGTAGAACTACTTAGGGTAAAGTACAACTACTTTTGACCCATAGGGTTCCGGTCAAAAGTAGTGTACTATAAGGCAATAGGGTGCCATTTGGGATGCACACTCTCCCTGCACCCTAGCTGCGTCCTTGAGGGCAGACATTAATGCTTACCCATCCCCATCTATTCCTAATATCTGCTGATGTTACCCACTAATATCTGCTGATGTTACCCACTATTATCTGTTGATGTTACCCACCAATATATGCTGATGTTACCCACTAATATCTGCTGATGTTAGCCACTAATATATGCTGATGTTACCCACTAATATATGCTGATGTTAGCCACTAATATATGCTGATGTTACCCACTAATATATGCTGATGTTACCCACTAATATATGCTGATGTTAGCCACTAATATATGCTGATGTTAGCCACTAATATCTGCTGATGTTAGCCACTAATATATGTTGATGTTACCCACTAATATATGCTGATGTTAGCCACTAATATATGCTGATGTTACCCACTAATATATGCTGATGTTACCCACTAATATATGCTGATGTTAGCCACTAATATATGCTGATGTTACCCACTAATATATGCTGATGTTAGCCACTAATATATGCTGATGTTACCCACTAATATATGCTGATGTTACCCACTAATATATGCTGATGTTACCCACTAATATATGCTGATGTTACCCACTATTATCTGCTGATGTTAACCACTAATATCTGCTGATGTTACCCACTAATATATGCTGATGTTAGCCACTAATATATGCTGATGTTACCCACTAATATCTGCTGATGTTACCCACTAATATCTGCTGATGTTACCCACTAATATCTGTTGATGTTACCCACCAATATATGCTGATGTTAGCCACTAATATATGCTGATGTTAGCCACTAATATCTGCTGATGTTACCCACTAATATCTGTTGATGTTACCCACTAATATCTGCTGATGTTACCCACTAATATATGTTGATGTTACCCACCAATATCTGCTGATGTTACCCACTAATATCTGCTGATGTTACCCACTAATATATGCTGATGTTACCCACTAATATCTGCTGATATTACCCACTATTATCTGTTGATGTTACCCACTAATATCTGCTGATATTACCCACTAATATCTGCTGATGTTACCCACTAATATCTGTTGATATTACCTACTAATATCTGCTGATGTTACCCATTAATATATTTAGATGTTACCCACTAATAGCTGCTGATATTACCCACTAATATCTGTTGATGTTACCCACTAATATCTGCTGATGTTACCCATTAATATATTTAGATGTTACCCACTAATAGCTGCTGATGTTACCCACTAATATCTGTTGATGTTACCCACTAATATCTGTTGATGTTACCCACTAATATCTGTTGATGTTACCCACTAATATCTGCTGATGTTACCCACTAATATCTGCTGATGTTACCCACTAATATCTGCTGATGTTACCCACTAATAGCTGCTGATATTACCCACTATTATCTGTTGATGTTACCCACTAATATCTGCTGATGTTACCCACTAATAGCTGCTGATGTTACCCACTAATATCTGTTGATGTTACCCACTAATATCTGCTGATGTTACCCACTAATATCTGCTGATGTTACCCACTAATAGCTGCTGATGTTACCCACTAATATCTGTTGATGTTACCCACTAATATCTGTTGATGTTACCCACTAATATCTGCTGATGTTACCCACTGTCACGATCGTCTGAATGAGTGGACCAAAGCCCAGCGTACTTAAAGTTCCACATGTTTAATATGAAACTCACCAAAAACATTACAGAAGAAACCGAAACGTGATGTTCTGGGCTGCTCACAGGCAGCTACAAAAAACAAGATCTCACAAACAGGTGGGAAAAAGGCTGCCTAAATATGATCCCCAATCAGAGACAACCATAGACAGCTACCTCTGATTGGGAACCATACCAGGCCAACATAGAAATAGAAAACATAGATTACCCACCTTAGTCACACCCTGACCTAACCAAATAGAGAATAAAAGGATATCTAAGGTCAGGGCGTGACACCCACTAATACAACTATGGGCCTCGTGGTAAAACGATGGGCATTTTTTGTTGTAAATTATTATAACAAAACAGCAGCTAAAAGATAAACTGCTATAATAAACCTTGGCTACAGTTTCTCCAAGACCTCTTATCTTCTCTCCTCTTATCTTCTCTTATCTTCCCCAAGACCTCTTACCCTCTTATAGCCTGGTCCCACATCTGTTTTCTCCTGTGTTAGCTATCTCCTATGGTCAATGTCATACCAAACAACTACAGTAGTTGGCTGTACAGCTCAAACAGATCTGGGACCAGGCTAACACTCATAGCACCCTATTCCCTATGTAGTGCACTACTTTTGACCAGGGCACATGGCACTATGTCAGTGAAGCATCTGCAGGTTATCATCATCACCTTTCCCCGAAGAGGGTAAATACCAGCTACTTCATATTTAACTAGAGGCCATCTTGACACGACACTACTTTGACCGGTCGTGCTTGTGGTGTGTGTGTGTCTGGTCGTACATGTGGTGTGTGTGTGTGTGTCTGGTCGTACTTGTGGTGTGTGTGTGTGTTTGGTCGTACTTGTGGTGTGTGTGTGTCTGGTCGTGCTTGTGGAATAGTTAGCTTGTTGAAGAGCAGGGTGAGAACTATGGAGAGGCCTCTCCAGGACCAGGGGTGGTGGTTGAGGCGCTCTGTACTGACCCTGGGTGACTGATGTCTGGGCTGAGTTGCCAGTGTCTCCCCCTGGAGTACTGGAGCTCCACTGGAGGAAATTAAGAGGTAGGTAAAGTGGAGCTTAGAGACCATGAGGATATTAAAGCGGATTATAGGAATTTAGTCCTGCACAAATGCTTTACCTATTGTGGAAAACCTTTGTCAAGGTGTAAGACTCTTTGTCGACGATTCTGTCAAGTTCATATTCTTTCAAAAGATGTCTGGGTTCACAAAAACACACTTCTGTCTATACCCTTTACTTCATCAGTGACAAGCCTCTCACACACTAAAACCAGACCGGACTCAACTCCCTTGGGTTGGTGGATCTTGAACACACAGGTTCACATTCAATCACATTCACACTTCACTAACCACTTGCTCGCCACAACACGTTCCATGAAGAAAGGTGTGACTTCACAATCTCGGTGTGATATGTCATCACACGAGGCCATGATCAGATGTCCGTGTGTGTATTTGCAAACAGGAATGAGCTAACACACGGCCAATATATACGGAGGCAGTGAGCAACAGTGCTAATCTAGGATCCCCCCCGGTCATATACTCAGATCCATTATGATCTAAAAGCTAAAACTGATCGTAGAACACGAGTCCTACTCTGACACCCTTTATAAATACATGCCCGGACACAGGACGTTAAATCCAGGAACATGGCGCCAACACTTCCCCTCTTCCCTCCCAAAGACGCCAGCCCACTACCTCATCCAAAACTCATAAACATAGAACACTGACTAATAACTTTAATAGAGTGGTACGTCTAAGAGCTTGACAAGCCATTAAAGCCTGAAAAATGAATATAGCCGCTACTAAAAGTGTGATACTAATAGGTCCACCAGCTGGGAGGGAGAGTGCTGCTGAGGTGAAGACAGCTGGCTCAGCCTGACAGCATCGACCATGTGACGGTGAAGGGGAGCTGAGATTCTCATATAGTACACAGGTGGATTGGAGGTACTTAGTCGCCGCTAACCACAGATGTAGGACAAGAGTACTCTCACCCTCAGCAATTAGAGATCTAAAAAAAGATTTGACCCTGTAGCTGTTTTTAGGGGAAACACAGGGGCTATCTGTGGTGTATCCAACATGAAGACCGATTCAGAGCAACCATATAGACATGACACGGTACTCAATTCCACATGATATATCGTCTTCACTCAGGGCTCCCGAGTGGCGCAGCGGTCTAAGGCACTGCTTGTAGTGCCTTACGCTAGAGGCGTCACTACAGACCCAGGTTCGAGTCCAGGCTGTATCACAACCGGCCGTGATTGGGAGTTCCATAGGGCTGCGCACAATTGGACCAGCGGCATCCGGGATTAGCTGGGGTAGGCTGTCATTATAAATAAGAATTTGTTTTAAACTGACTTGCCTAATTAAAAAAAGGTGTAATAAAATATATACAAAGTGTCTTGTGTCTTTCACATAGTACATTTCTATCTGTCTAGAATGTATTGTTCTGTACCAGTGAGTAGAAACCCCTTAAGCTCTGTGCCCTGCTTATTTGAATGGCATGAGTAATGAGATTAATTGCAGAAGGTTCCATTGGCCAATGCCCAGAGTTTTCCAACGATCCCTCCCTGCACCAGTTGCTGCTCTGTATCGACTGATCTAGCCGAGTCGTTGTTTCTCTCCCCTTTTGACACAAAAAGGAGAGGGAACCGGACCTGCTTTCACGTTTAGGCTTCAAAGGATAATTGGGATTTAAATCAAAGGACTGCTGCCATTTTTGGACGGATTCATTACATAGATTTTACGCAACTACCAAAGACTGATTACTGGATGGTAATAGAGAAAGATAATAATTCAATCCATCTATATTTCAGGTTATTGGACAGTAATGGACTGGTCTGAATCTGAAGTGAAGCAGCTACAGTTGACCTAGATTTCAGTAAAAAGCCAGCCAGACAGACAGACTGACAGCTAGGCCGTGCCCGTAACAGGAATGTTATGGCATCTGTCACTAAACCCCTCCTCCTATCTCCCTCGCTGCACCGTGACCCTTGACACCGAACTTCTGCTTCCTCCTACTGCCATGAAGCGACGGATCACGACCCACATTCTGGAATCGAGTCTAATTGAAGCTTTTCATGATGTCAGAGATTATAGAGATAGATCATAGCTAACACTAACAGGAAATAGCTAGCTATATCTGAAGGATTACTGAGGTTCTGGTCTTGATATCGTTATTATTGAGCTTTAGATAACAGCATAGTAGTTTAAACTATCGCCAGTCAATGTCTAGTTGAGCATGGAAAATGTCAACTGCGATGAAAATCACAGTTGTATGAACTTGAGTTCATACTGCAACTATAAATACACTATATAGACCAAATGTGGACCCCCTTCAAATTGGCGTCTTGGGACTCGTCTGAAGTAGGTACAGCCGATCTGCCAACTTCTATCTGTAGCGTCTGAACAGTTTTGGCTACACACTAATATGAACCCTCTGTGTAAAGGTGACTCTCACCAACACATATATACCCTCAAGGAACACTTTTGCACTAGGACACCCACAGGCCTCACAAGACTCATCTGAATGTCCCACGGTACCAGCTTGGACTGTTTAGAGCCTCCCCAAAAAATATTCTGGTCTTTCTTACCTCTCAGATATATCACAGTCACTTCAGAACAAACTTCCTTTAGATTTTATTTGGGGGGACTCTCTGTTGTTTCATGAAGTGAATCTGTTATTCAATGGTAATTGCAGTAAGGCCCAAAATATTTTTTCATCAAACAAATCCCCAGTCCTTAACGATTACAAGCATACCCATTACAGGATGCAGCCACCACTATGCTTAAAAATAAGGAAAATGGTACTCAGTAATGTGTTGGATTTGCCCCAAACAAATGGACAAAAATGGCATTGCCCCATCATTTGCAGTATAACTTTAGTTCCTTGTTGCAAACAGGATGCATGTTATGATTTTATACAGCCTTCTTTCTTTTCACTCATTTATGTTAGTATTGTGGTATAAATACGATGTTGTTGATCCATCCTCAGTTCTATCAAAGCCATTAAACTCTGGAACTGTTTTAAAGTCACTATTGGCATCATGTTGAAATCCCTGAGCGGTTTCCTTCCTCTCTTGCATCTGAGTTAAGAAGGACATATGTATCTTTGTAGTGACTGGGTGTACTGATACACCATCCAAAGTGTAATTAATAACTTCACCATGCTCAAAGGGATATTCAACATCCGCTTTTTACTCATCTACCAATAGGTGCCCTTCTTTGTGAGGGAATGGAAAACTTCCCTGGTCTTTGTGGTTGAATCTGTGTTTGAAATTCACTGCTAACTGAAGGACCTTACAGATAATTGTATGTGTGGGGTACAGAGATGAGGTAGTCATTCACACACATACACATTCAAATCATGTCAAAGACAATTATTGCACACAGAGTCCATGCATTTTTTTTGCCATAACATAGGGGTTGAACACTTACTGACTGAAGACAACATTTTGAAAAACCATAATTCCACTTTGACATTATGTGTGTAGGCCAGTGACAAAATCATCTCAACTGAATCCATTTGAATTCAGGCTGTAACACAACAACATGTGGAAAGATTCGAGGGGTGTGAATACTTTCTGAAGACAATTTTCTAACTAGTTTTCACTGGGAAGGCAGATTAGCGTTATTATCAAAAGAAATCCGTTTTGCATGTGAAAACACGGAATCTTACTCTGTGGTCCTACTCCACATGCAAATGACGTCTCTTTTGTTTTGATCCGACTTCCCTGTGGTCCTTGAACGGGACGCCTGGCTCATTCCCTGGGAGGCGGCACCATTCCAAAACGAACGCAAGGAGAACACACCTACGCGGGCGCCTGGGCCAGATTATTCGAGTCCCCTTAATAAAGGGAAGTGGAAGGAGGTAGCGATTTGCACGTGGAGCTTGGCAAAAGGGGGCATGATTTGTTGACATAGTTGTAATCCAAACCCAACCTTCATTCGTTGTGGCGCGTTGAGGTCCCAAACGCAGTTTTAGACTGACTTTATCACCAAAATTATCCTATTTTCACTTTGTAGTCAGTTTTGACACAAGAATGAATACATGTTTCGGATTGATATCGATGCCACACAGGCTGTTTTCAAAGGGATTGGTTGCTTTTTAGTGGCAGTTGCTCTTTAACAGAATGGGTGTCATCCCATACACACACCAACACTCACACACACAGCTACCTCCATGGCTTGGAACTGATGAAACAAGTCTGTCTTTCTCTGAGATACTCCCACACTCAAGGATAGCAGTGGGGTGAGTCGTAAACTACATGGGTAGTGGGAGAGTACTTCTTGTAAACGGCTCCTAAAGAAGGAGGCAAACATGCAGGTTCACACACACCCCTAAGATGGATCAATCCATGGATGGTAGGTAGTTCAGAGACCACCGAGAGTGTGATCACCGGATTGACTCACAGGAGGAGGAATAACAACCTGTCCTCTTTCCCTCTCTCCATCTCTCTCCTCTCTCCGTCTCTCTCCTCTCTCTCCTCTCTCCATCTCTCTCCCCCTTTCTCCTTATCCCTCCGTTACTGGGTCCTTCTCCTCCTCTGTCACCTATTGCTTCTACCATCTCTCTTCCTCAACCCATCTCTCTCTCTCTCTATTCCTTGATCCTCTCTTCATCCACCCATCTCTCTCTCTCTCTCTATTCCTTGATCCTCTGTTCTATTAACCCTTCACTCTCTCAGTTATTTGGTTCCCTGGATTCATGCTTCACTTACTGTACTCAAGTCATCTTGTCTTTGACTGGCTCCTCTCTATTGTACATCTCACATCCTCAATTCTCCTTTGTTGCCTATCACTTTTACCATTCCCTTTCTATAAGATGCTTTTCAATCTCTATATACTTCCAACAACCCCTTTCTCCTCCATCCCTCTATACATCAAACAGTTCTTTCTTCAATGCATCATTCATGATTTTGTTATTTAATGCACTCTCTCGCTCTCTCTGTCTCTTTCTTACTGGTAGCTATCAAGTACTCCTTTCTCCCTGCTTTACATGCATTTTATCCTTTTAATGACTAGCCTCTATTCCTGTTGCCTCTCCATCCCCTTTTCATAATGTACCCTGCAACAACCTCTTGCTTTCTCTCCCTCTCTGGGTCTCTCCCTCCCCCTTGTTTCTCTATCCCCCCCTCCCTCTCTTCTCCCTGAGGTGAGCCGGTTGTAATGCCGAGCTCAGGTCAGTAATGGTGTAATCCTTTCACATCTCGCTCTCGCTTCCACTGTCTCTCAGTCTCTCTCTCCGTCTCGCTCTCGGTCTCTCCCTCCCTCTCTCTCTCTTTCTCTCTCTCTCTTTCTCTCTCTCCATCTCCCTCCCTCTCTCTCTCTTTCTCTCTCTCTCTCTCTCTCTCTCTCTCTCCCTCTCTCTCTCTCTTTCTCTCTCAATCCTCTCTCTCTCTCAGCGGTCAAGCAGCAACTGTCATTATCTACAGCCTATTAAAATCTGTTGTATTTTTTTGCCTGATTCGTTTTTTTTTCTCTAAATTTCGTGTTTCTCAGTTTTGTTTTTGCAGGTTTCTGTTTTTCCCCCATTTGTTTTCGGTTTTAGCTCTAAAAATCACACTTTTAATTCATAGAAAAACAACAAAAATGTGATGTTGTAAGTCCACACTTGTAAGTCCAGACTTTTGAGGTCTGGGAAAAATCAAAGAAAAGTAGATTTCTTGGTGTAGTTTCCCGCTAATTCAAGTGCTCACCAGCCAGAGCCCGCTGTTTGGGTTAGCAATGTTTCTGTAGCGCTCATTTGATTGCAGAATGTTCTAAACAAATGGCCACTAGATTGATGTAAATAATCTTGATATCATTCTACCAGGTAGACATAGGCTACTTTGTAATTAACATTGAATTGAGAGGACTCTGATGAGCCCGACGCGAAGGATATACTGCTTCCTTGGGAACAGGCCCAGATCCCCGTGATCTGAATGAAGAGGAGCTGGAGAAGGAGGGGCCGAAGGGCGGGCTGCCTTCTGAGAATTTGTAGGCGATCGAATAAACCCCCACTTCCCTCCATTCTCTTAGCAAATGTGCAATCCTTGGAGAATAAAATCGATGAGTTACGCAGAAGATTAAACTACCAATGGGACACTAAAAACTCCTGGCTGAACAATGACAAAATCTGGCTGGCAGGATAGAACTGCGGCGTCTGGTAAGACAAGAGGCGGCGGACTATGTATTTTTGTAAATAACATCTGGTGCACGATATCTAAGGAAGTCTCGAGCTATTGCTCCCCTGAGGTAGAGTATCTCATGATAAGCTGTAGACCACACTACCTACCGAGAGAGTTTTCATCTGTATTCTTCGTAGCTGTTTACATACCACCACAGTCAGAGGCTGGCACCAAGACAGCATTGAAGGAGCTGTATTCCGCCATAAGAAAACAAGAAAACTCTCACCGAGAGTCAGCGCTCGTCTAGTAGGCTTGTGGGAGGAGACCTGGCCATGTGGCGCATGGACAACAACCTCTCCCTCAACGTTATCAAGACAAAGGAGATGATTGTGGACTACAGGAAAAAGAGGACCAAGCACACCCCCCTTCTCATCAAAGGGGCTGCAGTGGAGCAGGTTGAGAGCTTCAAGTTCCTTGGTGTCCACATCACCAACAAACTAACATGGTACAAGCACACCAAGACAGTTGTGAAGAGGGCACAACAAAACCTATTGACCCTCAGGAGACTGAAAATATTTGGCATGGTTCTAGGTTCTACAGCTGCACCATCGGCACCATTGAAGGCATGGTTGCATCACTGCTTGGTATGGCAACTTCTCGGCCTCCATTCGCAAGGCACCACAGAGGGTAGTGCGTACAGCCCAGTACATCACTAGGGCCATGCTTCCTGCCATCCAGGACCTCTATACCAGGCGGTGTCAGAGGAAGGCCCGAAGACTCCAGCCACCCTAGTCATAGACTGTTCTCTCTGCTACCGCACGGCAAGCGGTACCAGAGCGTCAAGTCTAAGTCCAAGAGGCTTCCAAACAGCTTCTACTCCAAAGCCATAAGACTCCTGAACACTTAGTCAAATGGCTACCCAGACCACTTGCATTGCCCCTCCCCCCCACCCTGTTTTACACCACTGCTACTCTCTGTTGTCATCTATCACTTTAATAACTCTACCTACATGTACATACTACCTCAACTAACCGGTGACCGCGCACATTGACTCTGTATCGATACCCCCCCTGTATATAGTCTCGCTATTGTTATTTTACTGCTGCTCTTTAATTACGTGTTACTTTTATCTCTTATTCTTATCCATATATATATTTTTTAACTGCATTGCTGGTTAGGGGCTCGTAAGTAAGTATTTCACTGTAAGGTCTGTTGTAATCAGCGAATGTGACTAATAGAATGTGATTTGAATTGATTTTGGGAACACGTTCCATCTCTACCAGAAGATGGTTATTGTACAGACGAACGCACAAACACACACACACACACACAACAACAAAAAAAACACCGGGGCATTCCTGTGCCATTTCAGAAAGTTGCAGGAAAATTTGAATGAGTACTGCATTGTGATCAGGTCTTATTATTAACTTGGGTAAATTAATGCATTTTCTAATAAGTTCAATACATTTGTTGAATTCCTACCAAGTCCAATTGAATTGTGTTTTAATGTCTGGATTCCGTGATTCTGTCCGCGTTCTCCGCAATGCGTATTTTTTAGGGCACTATGTCACGTTCCTTGTATGGAGTAGACCGAGGTGCAGCGTACGATGAATACATACTTTTTAATGAAGACAAAGAACACTTAACAAACTATACAAAACAACAAAACGAACGTGAAGCTATATAATACTAGTGCAAACACAGGCAACTAGACATAGAAAATAACCCACGAAATACCAAAAAAAATATGGCTGCCTAAATATGGATCCCAATCAGAGGCAACGATAAACAGCTGCCTCTGATTGAGAACCACTCTAGGCAACCATAGACATACAAAACACCTAGATAGTAAACAACCCCATAAACATACAAAACCCCTAGACAGTACAAAACTCATATATCACCCTTGTCACACCCTGACCTAACCAAAATAATGAAGAAAACAAAGAATACTAAGGTCAGGACGTGACACACTACTAAGCAACATGGAAATGGCACAGTGTAATCTCCCTATAATACAGTGTTCACACACACACACAGTCACACACACACACAGTCACACACACACACAGTCACACACACACACACACACACACACACACACACACACACACACACACACACACACACACACACACACACACACACACACACACACACACACACGCACACACACAGTCACACACACACACACAGTCACACACACACAGTCACACACACACACACACACACACACACACAGTCACACACACACACACAGTCACACACACACACACACACACACACACACACAGTCACACACACACACACACACACACACACACACACACACACACACACACACACACACACACACACACACACACACACACACACACACAGAGTCACACACACACACACACACACACACACAGTCACACACACACACACAGTCACACACACACAGTCACACACACACACACAGTCACACACACAGTCACACACACACACAGTCACACACACACGCAGTCACACACACACACACAGTCACACACACACAGTCACACACACACACAGTCACACACACACACACAGTCACACACGCACAGTCACAAACAAACACACACACAGTCACACACACACACACACACACACACACACACACACACACACACACACACACACACACACACACACACACACACACACACACACACACACACACACACACACACACACACACACACACACACACAGACACCTCTGTAAAACTACCGCCATGCCACAAAAAAAACACGTCACAGCTTATCAGTGAATAACAGCTATCCTGAGGAATAGGGACGTAGATGGTAGGGCCTGTGTCCCAAATGGCAGCCTATTCCTAGCATAGTATACTACCTTTGACCAGGGCCCATAGTGCGCCATGTAGGAAATAGGGTGCCATTTGGCACGCACCCCAAGTGTTTACCTAAGTGAGCACTGTGGATGTTTGTAAACAGCCCCAAATCTCCTTCTGAGTGTTGTAAATATATATGTCAAAAAGAGTCATGGTATGTGAAGAGGAAATTAAGCGTTTCCGATTCCTATTCTGTAGACATTAACCAGTGGTGTCACTATCTAAGCATTTGGCAAACATGCACAGGCATGTACACACACACACACACACGCACACAGACACACAGCTCCGGCATTCCATGCCATGCCAAGTTTCACATCTGGGTATTGTGAGTATGTGAGCCAACGGATATTCACACACACACACCCGCGCCATGGCACACATCTGGGCATTGTGATGAATCCTCTGGGGAGGGTGTGTAGCTGTGCCTTTGCATGTCCACCTGTGTGCCCAGAAACAGCTTCAAAAACACAATCTCCACCTGCACCTGTGCTGGAGGGCCTCACACACACACACACAAACACAAAGCACACACACACAGACACACGCACGCACACTCACATACGGAACCAAGGGCAGAACATTGGTATGAGAGGAGCCAGGGAAACGGGACAGGTGAGGAGAACCAGGTGTGCGTCTGTGTGTGTACACGTGTCACATGTGACATGATTAGTGTTTCTGTGTGTGTGAGCTGATGCATGTGAGGTCTGCGTTCATTCATGGAATTATTTTCTCTCACGTCACTACACATTAGCTGTGTGAGTGATGTGTTTTGATAGACATCTGTGCTCGGGCAACCTTTTAGAATATATCATAATATGCTATTTGATGACAATGGCACTCCGTAAACCTGTGAACTTGTCACTGTGCTTTAATAAAGAGATCAGTATGGCTGCCATTGAAGTGACATTTGTGCCACAAAGCGATAAATGAGGGTGACAGTCAACTGTTTCGCAAAAGCCTGTGTGTGTCTATGTGTGTTGTTCTTTCGCCAAGTTAAATTTGAGAGTGTACCTATGAGAGAGAGAGAGAGAGAGAGAGAGAGAGAGAGAGAGAGAGAGAGAGAGAGAGAGAGAGAGAGAGAGAGAGAGAGAGAAAGATAGAGAGAGAGAGAGTGAGAGAGAGAGAGTGTCTGTCTATGTGTGTGTGTGCATGTGTGTCTTTCCATTAAACAAGGATAATGCCACCTACAGAATTAATTCTGCCTGCATGAGTGACTTCATTATGTGCATACATAATCCAGGGATTGTTACTTATGTGTGTATGTCTGTGTATGACTGTATTCAGTGTCAGTATAACTGAGTGCACTGATATTGTGTGGTTTGTGTGTGTTCTACATCAGTGTGTACTAAGTATGCATGTCGGCATTGTGTGTGTGCATTCAGTATGTGTGTTAGAGAGAGTGCTACTCTTCAGTATGTGTGTGCACGTGTTCAGAGTGTGTGTGCGCGTGTGCCTCTGTCGGTGTTGTTCCCCCCTCCTCTTCCCACTTCTCTCCATCCCTCTCTTCATTCTTTGTTTGAATCCTTCTCTCCCAGCCTTTCTCATTTTCCTCCATCAAAGCACTGGTCTGTTTATTCTTGGAGGGGCTATGCTGATGTTGCTCCATTATGGAACCCACAGCCCTGCAGATAATCCCTGCTGCACATCAGCCACTCCATCACTGACTGTCAGACACCCCATGAGGGATGAGCTAGGTGTGTGTGTGTGTGTGTGTGTGTGTGTGTGTGTGTGTGTGTGTGTGTGTGTGTGTGTGTGTGTGTGTGTGTGTGTGTGTGTGTGTGTGTGTGTGTGTGTGTGTGTGTGTGTGTGTGTGTGTGTGTGTGTGTGTGTGTGTGTGTGTGTGTGTGTGTGTGCGTGCGTGCGTGTGTGCGTATATATTTGCGTGTGTGTGTGTGTGTATTTGCGTGTGTGTGTGTGTATTTGCGTGTGTTTGTGTTGTGTGTGTTTGTGTGTGTGTGTATGAGGGATGAGGCCCGCCAGGCCCGGCTGCCATTGCTGCTAGGGAACGGGGAGATATGCAGCTGTCGTCAGCTGTCGTCTCACATAGTGTGTGTGGGTGTGTGTGTGTGTGGGTGTGTGTGTGTGTGGGTGTGTGTGTGTTTCTCTTACTGACAGAGAACAGGACGCGAGGAGGGTGAAGAAGCTACATAAGCCACTGTATGTTCTATTGTTACTGTGTGTGAGTAGAAATGGACCCAACAATCAACCCAACAGTATCTATGGCCGGGTTAAATCATGAAGTTCTTTCTACTGGAGACAGAAGACGGACAATATCTGCCCTTTTGAGAACAACAGTATGTCCTTGAGAAACTCAGTTTGAGCACATTGAACTGTTACGTTCAACATGTCTTCTCTTCTCTTGTCTTAATTCGAGAAGCAAACCCTCTAATCTATCACCATTACCCTTGAGGTAGGGTTGGGCGATATATCGAATTCATTCAATTAATTTGAATGTATGTTTTAGCGAGATGTTCCAAATGAATGTATAGAAAAGTCAAGGTATTTTTTAGGGTTAGGGTTAAGAATCAAGGTATTTTAGCTTTTGTTTTTGTGAGTGTTTGTTTTTTTTGGTCTCGTCTCCTTCATGCCTTCTGTGCTGCTCCACTGTGTACCTTCTGACTCGCCCCTCCCCCTGACACCACCACCACCAACAACAACAACAACAACAAAAGAGCATCTTCTTCCTCTCTGACAGCAAGCAGTTTCAACTTGCTATTTGCAGTTGTATTTATTATGGATCCCCAGTAGCTGCAGCAAAATGAAGGCAGTTACCTTTATATACAATTTTGAAAACATTACAATACATTTCACAACATGTTAAGTGTGTCCCCTCAGGCCACTACTCTACTACCACATATCTTCAACACATCCAGGTGTACGTGTGTGTATAGTGTGTATGTTATTGTGTGTGTGTATGGGTGTGTCTGTGCCTGTGTGTGTGTCTCTTCACAGTCACCTCTGTTCCATAAGGTGTATTTTTATCAGTTATTTTTAATCTGATTATACTGCTTGCATCAGTTACTTGATGTGGAACAGAGTTCCATGTAGTCATGGCTCTATATCGTACTGTGCACCTCACATAGTCTGTTTTGGACTGTGAAGAGACCTCTGGTGGCATGTCTTGTGGGGTATGCATGTGTGTCTGAGCTGTGTGCCAGTAGTTTAAACAAACAGCTTGGTGCATTCAACATGTCAATTCTTCTCACAAATACAAGTAGTGATAAAGTCAATCTCTCCTCCACTTTGAGCCAGGAGAGATTGACATGTATATTATTAATGTTATCTCCCCATTACATTTAAAGGTAAGCCGTGGTGCCCTGTTATTAAGGGCCAATAGTAATTTTCCTAATTCCCTCTTTGTGGCACCTGACCATACAACTGGAGTAGTCCAGGTGCAACAAAACTAGTGCCTGTAGGACCAGCCTTGTTGATAGTGTTGTTAAGAAGGCAGAGCAGCGCTTTATTATGGACAGACTTCTCCCCATCTTAGCTACTGTTGCATCGAAATGTTTTGACCAGAACCGTTTAAAATCCAGGGTTACTCCAAGCAGTTTAGTCTCCTCAACTTGTTAAATTTCCACATTATTCATTACAAGATTTAGTTTAGGTTTAGGGTGTTTAGTGTTGAGTCATCAGTAAACACACACACACACACACACACACACACACACACACACACACACACACACACACACACACACACACACACACACACACACACACACACACACACACACACACACACACACACACACACACACACACACACACACACACACACACACACACACACACAAACACAGGCTTTACTCAGAGCCAGTGGCAGGTCATTAGTAAAGATTGGAAAAAGTAAGGGGCCTAGACAGTTGCCCTGGGGAATGCCTGACTATACCTGGATTATGTTGGAAAGGCTTTATTAGTAACTGGAATAAATAATTTCATAAATGTGTCAAGTGCAGCGTCTGGTTGCTCCTCATTACACACAACAGACCAGCAAAAATGATTATTTACATCTTCAACATAGGAATCACTACAAAACATATTGTATGATGTCATGATGTGGTCCTTTCTGGGTGTAGATCGTGGCTTCCCCTTCTCTCACTCTCTCCTACACCCAGGTTCTGTTATCTCAAGTCGTAAATTCCTAGCGGAGACTCTTCTCTTTTTCATGCAGAGAGAGACCACATAGTGAACAAAGGATTTCACGTGACCTCTTAAATCCCCAAAATTAGAAAATGTAACTATATGTCCACTTGTGAGAATTTGGGAAGGGTTCATGGACACTTAAGGGACAGTTAAGTTGAGTGTGTTTCATTTGGTGACCTCACGAAGAACCGGAAACATAACACATAACACATAACTATATCTCTGAATGTGAACATTTCTCAATTATGGTGTTTGCATCTAATTCTTGTATAAAATGAATGAGTAAAGATGAAACCATTTGTGAAATGATGTAATGTGATGTTAACCTTTAATTTCGAGAGAATTGTATTCCCTGTAAAGTTTAACTAGTCAGCGGCCACGCCCCCCGTGAGCATAGACATGATCTGGCGTCATGGAATCGCCCTTTTCTATTGTTACAAATAAAAACCCCTCCAGAGGGAATCCTCTTCAGAACACACATACATCGGTGTAAGCTGAGGTGGCACAGGTTTGAGTACCAAGACTAGAAAACCATACCACGTGGCGTATTGGCTACACAGATGGAAATGGTTCAACTCTGGGATGCGAATACCGATAACCTGGGATGCGAATACCGACAACCACTGAAACATCTATTCTAAAACAATGGACACCTGACGTATCCATTACAACAGACACTATCAGGAGCCGCCGATAGACCTACAACCACTCTCTGACGAACTGACCCTCCAGCAGACGGACTGACGATTCCAACAGAGAAGATCACAACAAAATATGGGCGTAAATATATTGATTGCAATTATTCCTGAATGAGTGAGCGTTCATGTGCAAAGGATTAGCATTTCAATTTATATAATTATCAACTGTGTGTGTCGTGATCCCTTTTGTCTTTCCCGCTTCTTTCTCAGTCCACACCACCTTCCCTTTGTTCATCAAGTCGTCATATCGGCTTAGCCCACTAGAGGATCTTTCCTATCATCGTTAGTAACCAATATCTACTGTTTGTTTCTTTATGCATTTCTGTGATTATTTAGTTTGTTAGTAAATAAATTATTAAACGAATTGGTGTATGGATGATTCATGGTTTAGGCTGTGGGTTCGTACGACATTTGAAATGAGACGTAAGGTAAAGAAGAATTCATTAATAGAAGACTAATTGATCAGATATTAAAATATCTGAAGAGTTATATTTATTTAACTTTGTAATCTGAAGATTTTCCGTGGTGCCCCGGCTTCCTAGTTAATTCAATTTACATTATTAGTTTAATCACGTAACAATAATTACAGAGAATTGATTTGATAAAATAACAGTCTTCACCTTTAATGATGCCAAAGACATGACAATGACCTCTTATACACTATATTAGGCCCAGCCTTTGGAGCTTTGGTTTTCCTAGATATGGCTACTATATTGTGATCACTACATACGATGGATTTGGTACTGCTCTAGAGCAGATTTCTGCAGCATTAGTAAAGCAGTGGAGCGATAGGTAACGGTGCTTCTTGGGAGGCAGATGTTGATGTATTCAGAGGGTCCCTGGTTCAAGCCCAGGTTGGGGCGAGGAGAGGGAAGAAAGCAACACTGTTACATTGATGCTGGTGACCCGGATGACTGGTTATTTCAGAAAAGGAGCAGGGCAAAGGGGAGTGAGTGTAACTGGTGTGAAATGGCTGGCTAGTTAGCAGTGCGCTAATAGCGTTTCAATTGGTGACGTCACTAGCTCTAAGACATTGAAGTAGTTGTTTCCCTTGCTCTGCAAGGGCCGCGGCTTTTGTGGAGCAATAGGTAACAATGCTTTGTGGGAGACTGTTGTCAATGTGTGCAGAAGGTCCCTGCTTCGAGCCCAGGTTGGGGCTGAGGAGAGGGACGGAAGCAACACTGTGACACATTCAAGGCAACACCTCTAACATTGGCATTCCTGTCTCTTCTGAAGACGTTGAAACTGCTACCACGGTATCATCTAAGGTTTTATCTAAGTGAGTTTCCGTATATTAGTCAGTATATTCATGTTTTCTGTTAGTAGCAAGTTATCGATGTGGGCTATTTTTCACAATTTTATGGGATTCTTGATTGGTTTATTGCTTTACTGGGAGGCTTATCAGCGGAAGACATGACAGTTATATTTTTTAGCTGATAGTGCAGGCATTTGAGGTTTGGTCCAACATAATTGGTTATACAGACACCGAAACACATTGAGACATTATTTTACTATAATAGAGGAGAACTTAACCTTTGAAACAATACCCTTTCCATGTCTCAACTACCAAAATGTAGAACAGAGCAGACCCTACTAAGACATATTTATATAAATATAGCAACTCGTTCTCATTCTGAGAAAAGGCATCTTCTTATCCAGGTAGGCCACTGGATTTAAACATCTGAACAAAGTGAACAGGATATGTTGTTCAAACAGCTGGCGACAGAAAGGAGGGTGTGTTCGTAACAGTTCAAATGTTCTACCTTGTTAGCAAACAAATACATCCAAGTTGGCTAGACTTTAAATATACAGATTAGCTCACTCACTAGCAGGTGGGCTTGCGCTTGAGCGATTGGTTATGAGACGTGTTCATTTTCTATAATGCCTGCTACCAGAAGATGGTATTTTCACAGACAGACTTGAAAGCCAGATCAGAGATTATTGTAAAAAAGCAGATTACACTATTATGAAAAATGTCATTATTAGTGGGTCTTAAGGTTGAAGCCTAGGTATAATATATATATTTAGCCTTGGTATAATTTTACAAGACCTGATTTCATTCAATTATTTCAAACTGTTTGAAATGCAGTGTATTGATCTTGAAATAAGGAATGAAGCTTATTTAGAGAAAACATTTTAAAAAATCTAAATATATTGTGAATTGCCCATAAATGAGTAGACATCAAGATGTGATTTTTAGGCCAACATCACCCAGCCCTAACTCGATGTCAGATGTGACAAGAGCACAGTGATAGAACAACCATAGACCTTGTCAGAAAGAGTGAGGAGTAGATGCATCATCAGCCCGTTCATCTAAGACCAGATTTAGTCCAAGCTGCAGTGACAGTGAGACTGGTGGAAATATGCTTGTAATAGTAAAGGGTGTGAGGGCTGGGGAAGGAGCCAGACATGGGTTCAAGTCATATCTGAGATCATTTCAACTAGAGGTGCTCGATTGAACTTCGCTGTCGCAAACCAATAGAAACGTCCCAAAAGTGCGAACCCTGCACACCTAACACCCCATAGGTATAAATATTTTGAACAATTTCAAATAGTATTTGAACTCAGGTCTGGTCTAGTCAGAGCCTGTACTGGAGCCTGCAGCAGTCAGCATTCCTTTCTACTCTGCTCTGCGATGTGTGTGTGGAGAGAGTGGTCAGACACTCAGACGAATGTGGGAATGAGAGGGAATGGTTCCCTGGGGGAGGCTCGGCCAGTCTCCAGGCAGTCACACTGAAACACCCAGCCAGCCAGAGAACCAACGGCACAAATTCACAAATAGCTGAATGGCAAGCGATGAAAGCCCCATGTCGACTTCACTACATTCTCACGACAACAAGCCTAAAAACCCATCAACGAGGGAAAACGCTCACAAGCCCAGAAAAGGGCTTTGACATTGTGCTAGTTACTACAGTAAAGCCAAAATGAAAGAAAGAGAGAAAGGGGAGCTTTCTTTTTATCAAATGGCTACAGTACAATGAGATTATTGCCCATAGCTGAGACTATTTGAACACTTGTCTGGGTGACTGTTAATTGCCTGTCAACCAATGCTGTGGGGTCATAGAAGGCTATTTTTCTCAACCTGACCTTTGAGCGGATTGACTGTGACAGTGACCAGTATTGTTGGCGCTAACCTCTCTGCCATGCAAATAACAAACAACACTGACAAACAACAACAGCTCCGTCAGTGGAGTCTGCTCCCTGTAGCCCTAGCAACAGCAGACAGAGGAGCGACCAGCAGCACATTAAGTGAAATCTGTCCTCTGGGCAATAACAGCTCTCGTCTCCCACTAGACACCACATATCTCTTCTCTTTGTAGATCAGTCATGAAATCCACACGGGAAATTCAATTGTCTTTCTCAGAATATCTTAAAAGCATATCTGACTACAATAGAACTCCAGGAGAAAAGAATCACCACAAAAATCACCACAAAATTAAATTACATTTCTAAATCAAGCATAACAGACAAATAAATATTGTGTTATACAACTAATTATAAACTGGGTGGTTCGAGGCCTGAATGCTGATTGGCTGACAGCCGTGGTATATCAGATGATATACCACAGGTATGACAAAACATATATTTTTACTGCTCTTAATAAGTTTGTAACTTTGGGGGTTTGTGGTATATGGCCAATATACCACGGCTAAGGGCTGTATTGTGCATAAGAAAATCCTTATCTGTGGTTTATTGGCTATATACCCCCTTGGGCCATATTGCTTAAATATATTATTGATTTCATCTGGACAAATAATTGCATTCTATATATATTTGTTACATCATACAAGCATAAGTGATGGTTCATGTGTAGCGTAATCTAATTCTGATGGCTGAAACAGACAGGCAGGCAGGCAGGCAGGCAGGCAGGCAGGCAGGCAGGCAGACAGACAGACAGACAGACACCGGCAGCAGCAGGCCTGGACCAAGACGTGTTCACAGTTCGGATCCATTAGCAAGGCTCCACACTCGATTAGGCCCCATGAAGGTCAGACTAGAGGAGGAGGAGGGAGGGAGATGAGGAGAGGGGAGTGAAGAGGAGCGGGATGGACGAAGGGAGGGGGTTGGAGATGGGGAGAGGTGAGGTGAGGAGGAAGGGAGGAGGAGAGGGATGGTGGGAGGGGTGAGAAGGAGAGTGGAGGACGGAGGAGGAGGGGGATGAAGGAGAGGGAGTGGAAGGGAGAGGTTAGACGGTGAGGGGGTGATGGAGCTGTTTATGGGGGCAGGGAGTTGACTCCGGTGCCTTGCTCCATAATGATCTCTGAGATCCTCCTAATTGGGCAAATCTCTGAACAGCCAGCCACCCGCACTACAAGTCCCCTTCCGCGTAGAGAAGGAATGGAGAAGGAAAAAAACAAATGACTGATATGTGGCCAGGGAAAGGTTGTGCTGTGGTGGAAGTCTAATGAATAGGAGGTGGATGTTGAGGGGTGAATGGCCGAGGGTTAGAGGTATAGAGGTGGATGTTGATGGGTGAATGGCCGAGTGTTAGAGGTATAGAGGTGGATATTGAGGGGTGAATGGCCTGGATGTTGTAGGGTGAATGGCCGAGGGTTAGAATAGAGGTGGATGTTGAGGGGTGAATGGTCGAGGGTTAGAGGTATAGAGGTGGATATTGAGGGGTGAATGGCCTGGATGTTGAGGGGTGAATGGCCGAGTGTTAGAGGTATAGAGGTGGATGTTGAGGGGTGAATGGCCGAGGGTTAGAGGTATAGAGGTGGATGCTGAGGGGTTTTGGCTCATTTTGAGCTCAACGAATGAGAAGCAGGTTTTCCAGTTAAGGGATCAAGCTCATCCTCTGAAATGCTTGTTCTCCCTCTCTTTTTTCCAGGGACGGAGGGATGGATGGAGTGTGAGGGGGATAAAATCCTGCTGACTTGCACCTTCTCACCCCCCCATATTTCCAAGTCCTCTGAGTTTTAGACAGAGATGGAAAATAATCGTTTCATCTAGGCGACAGGACAGCAACGACACTTTCCCGGGCAGCCAGGTCTTTACTCGTTCTCTGCAGCATTTTAACTCCTTCTGTGGGAGTCTATCCACTACAGAGTCCTCCTATTCATTAGGCACCAAACAGAAAAACAGCCTAAAACAGGAAAGAAACTGAACTAAGAAATACTTGTTTCTGTTGCACTATGGCCTTGGAGAGGGGAGAGGCGGATGAGGAAGAACGAAGGTCGCTAACTGCTAGGCGCTAGCTAGCGCATAGAGCAGGGAAAGCAATCTCACTGCTCATTAATGACTAGCAATACCAGGTGATCTGATACAGCCTGGATTCGAACATCAACGCCTCTTGCACTGAGATGCAGTGCCTTAGACCGCTGCGCTACTCGGGAGCCCCAAGCCATTAACATGAGGAATCAGCACTAAGCAGAACCTTACTAGCCTAAAATCCAAAGTTAAATACTCCGTTACTAAAGTTAAATGATGGTGAAACAAAGCATATCAGTTTGGGTTCGAAGCTAAAACCTTTAAAATACATTACAAATGTTTTAGGTCCAGCAGGAAGGGTGGATTAAAGGGATACATCCACATTTTGGCAATGAGGCCCTCTATATACTTCCCCAGAATCAGATGAACTTGTGTGTGTGTGTGTGTGTGTGTGTGTGGGCGCATCTCGCATCCTGAGGGACTGCTGTTTTCTTTGCTGATTGTGGCAATAACAGAGATAATGATCATCATGATGCCGATGAAAAAGTTTGACACTCCAAGATCTGCCACTCGTTCATCACTGTCACGCTACCGTCTCTCTCCCTAACCAGCTTCCCAATGCTCCGATGCTCCGACTGACTGTGTGTGTGTGTGTGTGTGTGTGTGTGTGTGTGTGTGTGTGTGTGTGTGTGTGTGTGTGTGTGTGTGTGTGTGTGTGTGTGTGTGTGTGTGTGTGTGTGTGTGTGTGTGTGTGTGTGTGTGTGTGTGTGTGTGTGCATTGTACAGATGTGGGATCTTAATTTGAGCCAGTGTGCTACAGCAGGAAAATAATCCTGCAGCAACAGGAAATGTGAATTATTATGTGGGTTAAAATTATTGGATTTTTTATTGGAGTTGATACATTTTTCGTTAGGAAAAATCAAACCTCAAATACACTACAGGTTTAAAATGTCCTGCAGAAAGTTATCCTGCAACAGCATGGTGAAATGAAGATCCTCCATCTGTTAGCGTCCGCACTTTAGCCTCTGCAAGCCTAACTGCATCAGCCGTACGGTACGACGGCACTTAGAACACTCTGTTTGTTTTCCAGTCCCTCAGGTTAAGTGCTCAAGTGAGCCTGAAGAAGTGAGCAACACTCAAGAAACACACATAGAACACACACACACTCCTGACAAAACACACACCTATGGATTCCACTCATCGACCATCCATCAGGGGACAGCCAGTAGCAGTGAGGTGGAAACAGCTCGTCTTGTTTCAGCAACTAGCAGCAGCTAGCGTAGTGATTATATCTCTCGTGGGAGCGGACCTGGTCCCCATGCACTCTCAGGTGGGGCAATTAGTCTCGCTGCCTGTCTGTGTGTGTGTGTGTGTGTGTGTGTGTGTGTGTGTGTGTGTGTGTGTGTGTGTGTGTGTGTGTGTGTGTGTGTGTGTGTGTGTGTGTGTGTGTGTGTGTGTGTGTGTGTGTGTGTGTGTGTGTGTGTGTGTGTGTGTGTGTGTGTGTGTGTGTGTGCGTGCGTGCGCGTCTGAGGTAACAACCCTGACAATGCCTCAAACCCAACCACTCAAGACCTCAGCCACTTATGTCAATGGATGGACATTAAATGGCTAACAGCCTCCCCATAGTAGCAGAGCTACCATGCCAGTGGCTGATTATACTAGACTGTCTGAGAGTCAGACTGTCTCCAGTCGCTGTGTGTGTCTGAAAGTAACAACCCACATCATTAAACATAAGAGTGATAATCCTCACCACACTATATTCCTCTTTCTCTGCTCTCTCTCACCTTTCTCTCTCCCTCTCTCTGCCTCCCCTCTCCTCTTCGCAAAAAATGTGTTTAAATCAAATATATATTTGTCACATGCGCCGAATAAGACAAGTGTAGACCTTACCGTGAAATAGTTACAAGGTGTTAACCAACAGTGCAGTTCAAGAAGATTTAAGAAAAGATTTACAAAATAAAATTTATAAAAAGTAACACAATAACATAACAATAACAAGGCTATATACAGGGGGTACCTGTACCTAGTCAGTGTGCAGGGGTACAGGTTAGTTGAGGTACTTTGTACATGTAGGTAGGGGTGAAGTGACTATGCATTGATAATGAACAGCGAGTAGCAGCAGTGTAGAAACAAATGGGGGGGGGGTCAATGTAATGGTCCAGTGGCCATTTGATTAATTGTTCAGCAGTCTTATGGCTTGGGGGTAGAAGCTGTTAAGGAGGCTTTTGGTCCTAGACTTGACGCTCCGGCACCGCTTGCCGTGCGGTAGCAGAGAAAATAGTCTACGACTTGGGTGACTGCAGTCTCTGACAATTTTATGTGCTTTCCTCTGACACCACCTATTATATAGGACCTGGATGGCAGGAAGCTTGGCCCCAGTGATGTACTGGGCCGTATACACTACCCTCTGTAGCGCCTTATGTTCAGATGCCGAGCAGTTGCCATACCAGGCGGTGGCGCAACCGGTCAGGACGCTCTCGATGGTGCAGCTGTAGAAGTGTTTGCGCATCTGGGGATCCATGACAAATCTTTTCCATCTCCTGAGGGGGAAAAGGTTTTGTCGTGCCCTCTTCACGACTATCTTGGTGTGTTCGGACCATGATAGTTCGTTGGTGATGTGAACACCAAGGAACTTGAAACTCTCGACCCGCTCCACTTCAGCCCCGTCGATGTTAATGGGGGCTTGTTTGGCCCGCCTTTTCCTGTAGTCCACAGTCATCCCCTTTTTCTTGCTCACATTGAGGGAGAGGTTGTTGTCCTGGCACCACACTGCCAGTTCTCTGACCTCCTCCCTATTAGCTGTCTCATCGTTGTCTGTGATCAGGCCTACCACTGTTGTGTCGTCGGCAAACTTAATGATGGTGCTGGAGTCGTGCTTGGCCATGCAGTCGTGGGTGAACAGGGAGTACAGGAAGGGACTAAGTACACACCCCTGAGAGGCCCCAGTTTTGTGGATCAACGTGCTGTTGCCTACCCTTACCACCTGGGGGTGGCCCGTCAGGAAGTCCAGGATCCATGGGGAGGTGTTTATCCAAGGTCCTTAGCTTAGTGATGAGCTTTGTGGGAACTATGGTGTTGAATGCTGAGCTGTAGTCAATAAACAGTAGTCAATAAACAGCATTATCACATAGGTGTCATTTTTGTCCAGGTGGGAAAGGGCAGTGTGGAGTGAAATTCAGATTGTGTCATCTGTGGATCTGTTGGGGCGGTATGCGAATTGGAGTGAGTCTAGGGTTTCTTTCATTAAAAAAAGTCCTGTAGTGTAGCATCCGCGTCATCTGAACACTTCCGTATTGAGCGAGTCACTGATACTTCCTGCTTTAGTGTTTACTTGTAAGCAGGTATCAGGAGGATAGAATTATGGTCGGATTTCTGGATGAGCATTTTCTTGTTTGCTTATGGCCTTATAGAGTTGGTTGAGTGCAGTCTTAGTCCCAGCATCGGTCTGTGGTGGTAAATAGACGGCTAGAATTATATAGATGAGAACCCTCTGGTCTACAGCTTTTCATAATGTACTCTACCTCAGGCAAGCAATACCTCGAGACTTCTTTAATATTATACATTGTGCACCAGCTGTTATTGACAAGAAAACACACACCCCCACCCCTCGTCTTACCAGATGTAGCTTCTCTGATCTGCCGGTGCATGCAAAATCCCTCCAGCTCTATATTATCCGTGTCGTCGTTCAACCCCGACTCGGTAAAACATTAGATATTACAGTTCTTAATGTCCCGTTGGTTGGATAATCGTAATTGTAGGTCATCAATTTTATTTTAACTACTTGTTAGCAAGTAGGACGGATGGCAGTGGGAGTTTACTCGCTCGGCTACAGATTCTCAGAAGGCAGCCCGATCTCTTTTCCTCTGTCTATTCTTCAAGCAAACAACGGGGATTTGGCAGCATATCCTTCTCGTCGGACTCGTTAAAGGAAAAAGCTTATTCCAGTTTGTGGTGAGTAATCGCAGTTCTGATGTCCAGAAGTTATTTTCGGTCATAAGAGACGGTAGCAGCAACATTATGTACTAAATAAGTTACAAACAACGCAAAAAAAAAACTAACAAAATAGCACAGTTGGTCAAGAGCATGTAAGACGGTGCCGAAGAGGATGGCTGACATCTTCCAAAGTCACAACTCCTCTGGTTGTTACCATTGCAGTGGTGTGTCTGTGTGTGTGTGTGCACGTGTGCACATGCGTTCAGTTGTGCTGCTCCCAGGTCACAATAACGGGCCTATGTGTGTTTAGTTTGTGGAAGTATAGAGAGCATATGAAAGCCAAACTTTGACATTGAACTATATATCTATGGTCTCCCATGCTTTCCTATAGCATTATGTATTGTTAGAGAGACTATTTGCCCTTTGTTACACCCTGTTCTGCTTCACCTGAGCTTGTATCCACCCCCCTCCAGGTGCCCATATTCCCCACTGTCCCCTGTGCATTTCTACCTGTGTTTACTGTTTGTCTGTTGCCAGTTCGTTTTGTCTCGTCAAGCATACCATCGTGATTTTCTGTACTCCTGTTCGCTTTAGTATCGGTTTTCTTCCGGTTTTGACCATTCTGCCTTCCCTGACCCTGAGCCTACCTGCCCTTCTGTACCTGTGCCTGCCATTGACCTGTCGTTTGCCTGCCCCGCTTTGTAAATAGATTTCTGTGAACTGTCTGCATCTGGGTCTTATCCTGATAGTACAAACTGGCCATGACTGTCTCATCAGACTCGGACCAGCTATGCAATGCCATCTCCTCCCAAGGAGCCACTATTGGGAGACACGAGGAATTACTTCAAGGTTTTATAGAAGGATTCCAGACCTTGTCCTTTCCCTCGGACCGCTCCAAGATAGCATACCTCATAACGCTGATGTTAGGGAGGGACCTCGCCTGGGCTACGGTGGTGTGGGAACAATAATCTGCCGTGTGCTTCAGTCTGGAGGAGTTCGTGGGTGAGGTGAAAAAAGTTTTGATTCTCCAAGTCTGTGGCAGTGTGGCAGACTATGCTGTTGATTTCCGCACGTTGGTCGTCGAAAGTGCCTGGGACCCGGAATCCCTGTTCGACACATTCCTCCACTGATTATTGGTGGAGGTTAAAGACGAGCTCGTAGCCCGGGAGCTGCTTACGGATCTCAACTCGCTCATCGCCTTGACCATCCAGATCGATGAGCGGCTACAGGAAGGTAGGAGGAAAAGGTGGTCTGATTCCGATCCCACACACTCGCCCAAGGATTCCACCTCGCCTCAGAGGAATCCCGGAAGTCCCTGGCGTCCACGTTTCAGAGAGAACCCAAGGTTATCCTCGTTCCCCGGAGAGTCTCCGAGGTCTGCCAACACGCCTATTCCTTTTGATTGGCCGACAAGCGGGAAATGTCGGTCAACAAATCAGGGTGTGGGCTGCTACATACAGTGGGGCCAAAAAGTATTTAGTCAGACACCTGTCCACATCCTCAGACAGTCACACTCCAAACTCCACCATGGCCAAGACCAAAGAGCTGTCAAAGGACACCAGAAACAAAATTGTAGACCTGCACCAGGCTGGGAAGACTGAATCTGCAATAGGTAAGCAGCTTGTTTTGAAGAAATCAACTGTGGGAGCAATTATTAGGAAATGGAAGACATACAAGACCACTGATAATCTCCCTCGATCTGGGGCTCCACGCAAGATCACACCCCGTGGGGTCCAAATGATCACAAGAACGGTGAGCAAAAATCCCAGAACCACACGGGGGGACCTAGTGAATGACCTGCAGAGAGCTGGGACCAATGTAACAAAGCCTACCATCAGTAACACACTACGCCGCCAGGGACTCAAATCCTGCAGTGCCAGACGTGTCCCCCTGCTTAAGCCAGTACATGTCCAGGCCCACCTGAAGTTTGCTAGAGATCATTTGGATGATCCAGAAGAAGATTGGGAGAATGTCATATGGTCAGATGAAACCAAAATATAACTTTTTGGTAAAAACTCAAATCGTCGTGTTTGGAGGACAAAGAATGCTGAGTTACATCCAAAGAACACCATACCTACTGTGAAGCATGGGGGTGGAAACATCATGCTTTGGGGCTGTTTTTCTGCAAAGGGACCAGGATGACTGATTCGTGTAAAGGAAAGAATGAATGGGGCCATGTATCGTGAGATTTTGAGTGAAAACCTCCTTCCATCAGCAAGGGCATTGAAGATGCAACGTGGCTGGGTCTTTCAGCATGACAGTGATCCCAAACACACCGCACGGGCAACGAAAGAGTAGCTTCGTAGGAAGCATTTCAAGGTCCTGGAGTGGCCTAGCCAGTCTCCAGATCTCAACCCCATAGAAAATCTTGAGTTGAAAGTCTGTGTTGCCCAGCAACAGCCCCAAAACATCACTGCTCTTGAGGAGATCTGCATGGAGGAATGGGCCAAAATACCAGCAACAGTGTGTGAAAACCTTGTGAAGACTTACAGAAAACGTTTGACCTCTGTCAAAACAAAGGGTATATAACAAAGTATTGAGATAAACTTTTGTTATTGACCAAATACTTATTTTCCACCATAATTTGCAAATAAATTCATTAAAAATCCTACAATGTGATTTTCTGGATTTTTTCCTCATTTTGTCTGTCATAGTTGAAGTGTACCTATGATGAAAATTACAGGCCTCTCTCATCTTTTTTTGGTGGGGGAACTTACACAATTGGTGGCTAAACTAAATACTTTTTTACCCCACTGTATCTATCTATAATCCCGTTGGGGTGTCTGAAATTCTGTTGATTGGATTCAGAAGATTCCCAGTCTCACATTGAAATCCACCCACACATATAGCCAAATCACAATTAGCTCTTTCTGATGTTGGTAGTCATGTCTATTGTCAAAGGGATTTGGTTGAGAAACCAACCCTCCAACCCACCACAGCACCTTATCAAACTGAGAAGGATCTGGCTAGCCTAGCAGGGCTGTCCGTGACTCTGTGTCTCTCTGCCTCTCTGTCTCTCTGATCGGGGGAGAGTGTTAGCCGGTGGTCTGGGTGTCACTGGTGAGCTGGCTGTCAGTAGAGCTAGCCTTATCACAGTGAGTGGTGTTTTGTGCGAACACCATTGAGCGGTGTGTGTTAACACCTCCGAGCGCTCAACCTTGATCTCACCTTAATGAGAGCCCCGGGGACGGTGATAGGACGGCGCCTCCGTCTAACGGATGACGCACCGACTTTTAGGGGAGACTGGCGGAAAGGTCTGAGAATGAGAAGAACTGACTGATTACTGGATGCATCAGACTCCAGAAAATAACATGTAAGCCAATGTATACCAACACCAAAAAGTATAGGAATCAACACTAAGCAATGGGAGTGACGGATTGAGTCGGGAAAATAACGTGTAATTTAGTGAAACATTATAGGAATCAATTGTTCGTTCTTGGAAGAAGTTGATTCTCAATTCTCACATTTAAAGAGTGTGAATCGACTATCTTCTGGAATTGACAGCCACCCCTACTGAGCATAGGAAGGCTACAACCAGCCAAGAGCCAGCCAAATCTCTCATCTTCACCCTCTCTCTCTCCAGCTCTCACTCTCTCCCTGGGAATGAAAATACCTTCTCAACAGGCCTGGGCAATGCAGAGTGGTGGCACTGTGGAAGATAGAGACACTAGACACTCAGTCAGAATATGAAGAGCTAAACAAACCACATCATGATGACCAAGGTCCTCAACAGGAAAAAAATACCATCTGAAACAGCTGTTTTTACATTTTCAATATCCTTCAATGATTTTGGCACATCATATCCCTAGCAGAGAGACATCGATACACACATAGACAACAGTATACTGAGGATTGGAATTGTAGTTACACTGTGTCTCGGGAGTGGCCTTGAAAGAGTTGGAGGGACCATGGTCTGGAACGAATGACATTATGACAATGAGGGTGTCCATATAGCCCTATACTGTATGTAGTACATGTGGGGATTCCCATATCTGCTATGGAGGTGTCCAGTGCCCATTGGCATGCATCATTCAAATCCTGCATACACTACCAACAATCAAAACCGAAAAACACCCAGGTAGAAACTGACCAGTCCAGCTATCAGTCAAAAAAGGTGCTTCCATGGTAACGACTACTCTTCTCTCTCTCTCTCACTCACACAAACACACACCCACACACAGACAAACACAGCTGACGGATCATTTCAACCAAATAAATTAAATATTTACAGCAATAGATGAAGGAGTAAAGGAAATAAAAGATGAAGAATACATGTGACAAAAGGGTCCTGTAGAGAGTGTAGGATGTGTCTGTTATGGCACCCTATTCCTTATGTAGTGCACTACTTTTGACCATGCCCCTTAAGGCACTGTGTAGAGAATCAGTGCCATTTCAGACGCAACCTAGCAGTTTTTAACTCCGTTGGAAACCCAAGTTGAAGTGCAAAATCATGTCCAAACGTCTACTGGGCGAAAAGGGTCAATATCAGAGGATATATTTATCCAGATATCCAGATATCTGACATTTTATTCGATATAAGAGTAGACATGCTCCAGAAACGCATGTCCTTAATTTCATATACGGAGCTAGGATATTGTCTGTAATAGAACAGTTTCTACATGCTTCTGATCCGTACCCCAGAAATCTCCCTGCTACTGTATGAGTCAAGACCGCTTACATATTTGTAGAATGTTCTACCTTTGGAAAGGGTATGTGACCCGTTTCAAGGAGCTAGGCATATGTCGCACATCACTACTTCACAAGACCTTCATTTCTCGTTTTTTTGTTCGGGGGCAGAAATTTGGAACATGTGAACTTTCATTTGCCTTAATAATAAACTTGTATGTCATCTGTAAATACGAATAAAATGACAAACCTAGTTGGTTTAGTCACAAAAATCACTATTGACTTAATGGATGGGTTGGACACAAGAAAGGCCATGTAGCATGGTTCTGTCTGTAACATGAGGCTCAGTATCACAGATGTTTTCTTCATTCATCCCCATACTGTTTTATTTATTTATTTATCTTGCTCCTTTGCACCCCAGTATCTCTACTTGCAAATCTTCTGCCTCTACCATTCCAGTGTTTAATTGCCATATTGTAATTACTTCGCCACCACAGCCTATTTATTGCCTACTTCCCTTATCCTATTTAATTTGCACATACTGTATATAGACTTTTCTACTATATTATTGACTGTATGTTTGTTTATTCCATGTGTATCTCTGTGTTGTTGTATGTTTCGAACTGCTTTGCTTTATCTTTGTCAGGTTGGAGTTGCAAATGAGAACTTGTTCACAACTAGCCTACCTGGTTAAATAAAGGTGAAATACATGTGTGGATAATCCTTTCTAACGCAGCTTTTTTTGAAAGATATCATGCATTGCTGCCCTGATGTTAAAAGTGCTACCGACAAAGATCAGAGGGAAAAAGGTGTGATGGACTACTTTCTGGAGAACGATCGGGCCATCTCTGATTCTGAAAATGGATCAGACTATGAGGAAATCGCCGATTTAGTTATAAACATTTTCATTGAACCAGACATTGTAGTCTTCCCCCATCACTGTCATCAGAAAAAACGGTGATCAACAGTGTTGTTGTCACAAAGAAAGTTGACAGAGTTTTGAAATCAGTGAAATGCTGTTAAAATAAATGCAGCATAGCAACTCCAACTCACAACACATGTCTTCTGTAAAGATACAAACGAAGGCCAATCTAACAGAAAATAAAAGGTGCACACCCTCCATACCCCTGCCTGCCCTGTTTGTTATGGACGATGGATGCGATGGGTGCAGATTGGGTCGTCAGCGGCAGTCCCTCGTAGTCTAGGGTGATGGTAGTGTTGGTCTGTGATCCACTCCAAACGGTCAAAGCATAAATGAATGAAACTTGTGTCGACATTGCAAGAAAATATTGTCATTTCACATAAACATATCACAAGGTAGCTACGCTAATTTTTTAAATTTAGGACAAGAGAAAACTAACTGGAACAAGCTATTTAGCTAGCCAAGATGCTAGTTAGCTATCTAGCTAAGTTAGTTAGCTAGCTTATATTAACCAGTAATACAATTTTAAAATGTTAACTTTTACCTTGAGGTTTTACAGGGGGTAAAAAAATCATTGAAAGGAAGGCTATTTTGATATTTGTTATCTAGCTAGGCTAACAGTGTACCCACCATTCAAACCTAGCTAGCTAGCCCTACTGGCTGCTGGCCAAAGTAGCTAACGTTCTTGATTCTAGTCACAGATAAATAAAACATCTCAAATTAGCTACTTACTTTAGTGTTAACTTCTTTGAGGTATTTTCTGAATAGCTTCTCACTTCTTTGTTTCTCCAGTTGTCAACTTGACCACACACTATTTACACACTCATTTGTGGAGCCCAAATAAAATAAAGACAGCTGGAACGCTACAGCAGAAAATATGTGCCTCTTGTTGCTAGGCTACCACTTACAGTGCTTTTACCTTCTGTTTTGCACGCGCCTTTATCCAGAAAAACATACAAAAATTATAGCTAGTGTCGGAAAGAATGAAATGGATTTCATATTTGTGAAATGATTGAGCATGTCCTCAAAAAAGATCCTGATATGGATCACAGTCAAGAGCATATGCATTGTTTGTGCTAAGAAAATATACTACACTGAACAAAAAGATAAACACAACATGTAAAGTGTTGGTCCCATGTTTCATGAGCTAAAATAAAAGGTATCATTTACATTTTTTTTCACGTTTTTTTTTTATTGATAGATGAGCTTAAAGTTTTCTTTACTGACCATAATTTTCACTTGTCTGACAGCTTGTATGATGACGAGTTTCTCACACGACTGGCCTATCTGGGTGATGTTTTTTCTCGCCTGAATGATCTGAATCTAGGACTACAGGGACTCTCCGCAACTATATTCAATGTGTGGGACAAAATTAAGGCTATGATTAAGAAGTTGGAGCTCTTCTCTGTCTGCATTAACAAGGACAACACACAGGTCTTTCCATCACTGTATGATTTTTTGTGTGCAAATTAACTCAAGTGTACGGACAATGTCAAATGTGATATCGCGAAGCACCTGAGTGAATTGAGTGCGCAATTACGCAGGTACTGCCCTAAATGGATGACACAAACAACTGGATTCGTTATCCCTTTCATGCCCTGCCTCCAGTCCACTTACCGATATCTGAACAAGAGAGCCTCATCGAAATTGCAACAAGCGGTTCTGTGAAAATTTAATTTAATCAGAAGATTTCTGGATTGGGCTGCGCTCAGAGTATCCTGCCTTGGCAAATCGTGCTGTTAAGACACTGATGCCCTTTGCAATCACGCACCTTTGTGAGAGTGGATTCTCGGCCCTCACTAGCATGAAAACTAAATACAGGCACATACTGTGTGTGGAAAATGATTTAAGACTGAGACTCTCCAATACAACCCAACATTGCAGATTTATGTGCATCCTTTCAAGCACACCCTTCTCATTAAGCTGTGGTGAGGTCTTCACAATGTTTGATGAACAAATAAGGTTTTATATGGAAGATGGTTAAATAAAGAGCAAAATCATTGATTATTATTATATTATTATTTGTGCCCTGGTCCTATAAGAGCTCTTTGTCACTTCTCACGAGCCGGGTTGTGACAAAAACTCACACTAATTCTAATGTTCAATAAATGTATCGTATAGCGTGTGTGTGGCAGGCTTACAATGATGGCAAAAAAACAACATTTGAGAGTGCGCTGACCCTGGTGCTAGAGGGGGTACAGCTGACCTTGGTGCTAGAGGGGGTACAGCTGACCTTGGTGCTAGAGGGGGTACAGCTGACCCTGGTGCTAGAGGGGGTACAGATGACCTTGGTGCTAGAGGGGTTACGCAGCTGGAGGTTGAATGTTTGAAGGGGTACGGGACAATAAAAAGTTTGGGAACCACTGTTCTAGAATATCAATAACATGTCATATGGACATCCCCTGATATGGACACTTTTCACCCAGCGTACTAAAATGGAGCGTGAAGTGGTTCAACTGCAGTCAGCAACAATTAGATAAAGAAGAATGCTTTACATACAAATATATGAGGAGGTAGACAAAGAATTCTATTAACAGCCCACTGTTCTAACCCCACACGGTGAACTAACATGGGCCTTTTACCAGACTAAACAGCCCATTGACCAAACTCACTAATGAACCGCACAACACCTGCAACAGGTAGGCCTAAATACTGCCACCCCATGACTAGGATACACTTTGAAATATCCTATATGTCCGAAACCAATAAAGGGAACCTAAAAACAGTAGATCAATTTGCACCATGATATAACACCTACTAGTAACCGAGCATATAATACAGTACATTGCCAATTAAGCAGAGCAAATTCGTCTAAGATTGACATCAATACATAATGGCTATTCAGGTCTCCATCTACTATCAAATCCAAAATTGAAACATAATTGGCGATACACCATGAATCTGTGAGAGATCACAAGCAACGTGACTACAGCAAAACCAAGCTACAGAGAGGATGAATAGCAGCCCAGAAAGCAGAGGTTGTTTCAACCTTCTACTGTCACAACCTACCTCATCTGTAATGGTTAGCGACCCACGTGATGAGCTGTCAATCTAGGACACGCCTTTGAACATTTCAGCCCATCTGCCTTCGCCTGCATGGCCATCCCATCTAGCACACTGAACATCTCAGCCCATCTGCCTCCGCCTGCATGGACTCCCATCTATCACACTGAACATCTCAGCCCATCTGCCTGCGCCTGCATGGATCTCCCATCTAGAACACTGAACATCTCAGCCCATCTGCCTGCGCCTGCATGGATCTCCCATCTAGCACACTGATGGATCATCTGCCTCCGCCTGCATGGACTCCCATCTAGCACACTGAACATCTCACACTGAACATCTCAGCCCATCTGCCTCCGCCTGCATGGACTCCCATCTAGCACACTGAACATCTCAGCCCATCTGCCTGCGCCTGCATGGATCTCCCATCTAGCCCATCTGCCTCCGCCTGCATGGACTCCCATCTAGCACACTGAACATCTCAGCATCTCTAGCACACTGCCTCAGCCCATCTGCCTGCGCCTGCATGGACTCCCATCCCATCTAGCACACTGAACATCTCAGCCCATCTGCCTCCGCCTGCATGGACTCCCATCTAGCACACTGAACATCTCAGCCCATCTGCCTCCGCCTGCATGGACTCCCATCTAGAACACTGAACATCTCAGCCCATCTGCCTGCGCCTGCATGGATCTCCCATCTAGCACACTGAACATCTCAGCCCATCTGCCTCCGCCTGCATGGACTCCCATCTAGCACACTGAACATCTCAGCCCATCTGCCTCCTCCTCCCATCTAGCCTGAACATCTCAGGACTGGATCTCCCATCTAGCACACTGAACATCTCAGCCCATCTGCCTCCGCCTGCATGGACTCCCATCTAGCACACTGAACATCTCAGCCCATCTGCCTCCGCCTGCATGGACCTCCCATCTAGCACACTGAACATCTCAGCCCATCTGCCTCCGCCTGCATGGACTCCCATCTAGCACACTGAACATCTCAGATCTGCCCATCTAGCACACTGAACATCTCAGCCCATCTGCCTCCGCCTGCATGGACTCCCATCTAGCACACTGAACATCTCAGCCCATCTGCCTGCGCCTGCATCGACATCCCATCTAGCACACTGAACATCTCAGCCCATCTGCCTGTGCCTGCATGGACCTCCCATCTAGCACACTGAACATCTCAGCCCATCTGCCTCCGCCTGCATGGACTCCCATCTAGCACACTGAACATCTCAGCCCATCTGCCTCCGCCTGCATGGACTCCCATCTAGCACACTGAACATCTCAGCCCATCTGCCTCCGCCTGCATGGACTCCCATCTAGCACACTGAACATCTCAGCCCATCTGCCTCCGCCTGCAACTCCCATCTAGCACACTGAACATCTCAGCCCATCTGCCTCCGCCTGCATGGACTCCCATCTAGCACACTGAACATCTCAGCCCATCTGCCTCCGCCTGCATGGACTCCCATCTAGCACACTGGACATCCCCATCTGCCTCCGCCTGCATGGACACACACACTGAACATCTCAGCCCATCTGTCTGCGCCTGCATGGACCTCCCATCTAGCACACTGAACATCTCAGCCCATCTGCCTCCGCCTGCATGGACTCCCATCTAGCACACTGAACATCTCAGCCCATCTACTGCACCTGCATGGACCTCCCATCTAGCACACTGAACATCTCAGCCCATCTGCCTCCGCCTGCATGGACCTCCCATCTAGCACACTGAACATCTCAGCCCATCTGCCTCCGCCTGCATGGAGTCCCATCTAGCACACTGAACATCTCAGCCCATCTGCCTCCACCTGCATGGACTCTCATCTAGCACACTGAACATCTCAGCCCATCTGCCTCCGCCTGCATGGACTCCCATCTAGAACACTGAACATCTCAGCCCATCTGCCTCCGCCTGCATGGACTCCCATCTAGAACACTGAACATCTCAGCCCATCTGCCTCCGCCTGCATGGACTCCCATCTAGCACACTGAACATCTCAGCCCATCTGCCTCCGCCTGCATGGACTCCCATCTAGCACACTGAACATCTCAGCCCATCTGCCTCCGCCTGCATGGACTCCCATCTAGCACACTGAACATCTCAGCCCATCTGCCTCCGCCTGCATGGACTCCCATCTGAACATCTCAGCCCATCTGCCTCCGCCTGCATGGACTCCCATCTAGCACACTGAACATCTCAGCCCATCTGCCTCCGCCTGCATGGACTCCCATCTAGCACACTGAACATCTCAGCCCATCTGCCTCCGCCTGCATGGACTCCCATCTAGCACACTGAACATCTCAGCCCATCTGCCTCCGCCTGCATGGACTCCCATCTAGCACACTGAACATCTCAGCCCATCTGCCTGCGCCTGCATGGACTCCCATCTAGCATCTAGCACACTGAACATCTCAGCCCATCTGCCTGCATGGACTCCCATCTAGCACACTGAACATCTCAGCCCATCTACTGCACCTGCATGGACCTCCCATCTAGAACACTGAACATCTCAGCCCATCTGCCTGCGCCTGCATGGACCTCCCATCTAGCACACTGTACATCTCAGCCCATCTGCCTCCGCGTGCATGGACCTCCCATCTAGCACACTGAACATCTCAGCCTATCTGCCTGCGCCTGCATGGACCTCCCATCTAGCACACTGTACATCTCAGCCCATCTGCCTCCGCGTGCATGGACCTCCCATCTAGCACACTGTACATCTCAGCCCATCTGCCTGCGCCTGCATGGACCTCCCATCTAGCACACTGTACATCTCAGCCCATCTGCCTCCGCGTGCATGGACCTCCCTCCATCTCCGTCTAACCTAGGCTTCTGTCTGTGTTGGGAGTCTGAGAGCACGTACTCACACATGCAAACACACATGCACAGGCACAGAAACTTTGAAATCAACATACACACACTGAAAAGCGACACAGAAACACACGCACAAGCACACAGACACATGCATGGCAAAGAACATTGAAAACAGACTCACACACAAACACGAGACGTATAGGTCTCCTTAACCTGTTATGACTGCAATCCCAATACCGGGATCGATATGACATCTACCAGTGAAAATAGAGGGCGCCAAATTCAAACCATAGAATTCTCATAATTACAATTCCTAAAACACACGTGTCTTATATCATTTTAAAGGCAATCTTGTTGTTAATCCCACCAAAGTGTCCGATTTCAAATAGGCTTTTCAGCGAAAGCACTACAAACGATTGTTAGGTCTCCATCAAACCACAATAAGCACAGCCATTTTCCAGCGAAATATAGCATTCACAAAAAGCAGAAATAAAGATAAAATTAATCACTAACCTTGAATTATCTTCATCAGATGACACTCATAGGACTTCATGTTACACAATACATGCATGTTTTGTTTGAGTTCATATTTATATTTAAAAAATCTGAGTTTACATTGGCTATTTAGATTCATTAGTTCCAAAAACATCAAGTGATTTAGCATAGCCACATTTCTGTATTTCAACATAAATACTCATCATACATGTAGATGATAATACAAGTTATACACATGGAATTATAGATATACCTCTCCTTACCAAGACTACCTGTCTCCCATGTTTAGTGGGCCCCATTGTGAATCAATTACATCACATGGATCCACTGTTGCCATACAAATAAACAAGATGTGCTGCTGCAGAGCAATGAGCTTCACATACACACACACACACACACGCACTTCCTCACCTCACGTGCATGCACACACACACACACAAACACCACTGCCAACAAGATCTCTTAGCGTCCCTTCGAAATTCGATGTATTATGGATTAACGTCTATTTTTAACGCATTCATTCAGCGTGGTTACAGAGTTAATTCCGCATGGTTACAGAGTTAATTCCGCATGGTTACAGAGTTAATTCCGCATGGTTACAGAGTTAATTCCGCATGGTTACAGGGTTAAAACATAAATGATTCAAAGGTTAACAGTTTAGACATTCATTCCGAGTGGTTGAGGTTAGGGCTATAGTTCGGGAAAGGCTCGGCAAACCAACCAACCTCATACTATCAAGTATCATCACGTATCTTCACTGCTTGCTAGAGCATTGTGACCTGCAGTGGTCTAAGCAACGGGCTTCGGCTCCGAGCATCACATGTTTGCGCCCAGTGCTGGGTAATGGTTTACATTTTTTTTAGTAAGCACCGAGGAAGGCATATAGTGTATTGACGTTCTCAGGACCTTTTCAAATATCTGAAAGTGAAGTCTATTTCTAGTGATTAGGCTGCCACTACAACCTGCACACACACACACACACACACACCTTCTCCTCCCATCTTGCTCCCAGTAGAGAGCGAGACAACTCTCAGTGACAACATCTATTCAGCACAAGGACAGAGTCCCACAACACATTTCTCGCATCCATTAAATAGTTTCCCCCTGGTAAACAGAGCTATCCATAATAACTGCTATATAGGGCAACCACAGAGCTCTGTGCAACAAGAGTGTATGTGTGTGTTTGGGTGTGTGTGCCTAAGAATGTGTGTGTGATAATGAGTGTATGTGTGTGTGTGTGTGTGTGTGTGTGTGTGTGTGTGTGTGTGTGTGTGTGTGTGTGTGTGTGTGTGTGTGTGTGTGTGTGTGTGTGTGTGTGTGTGTGTGTGTGTGTGTGTGTGTGTGTGTGTGTGTGTGTGTGCGCGTGCGCGTGTGCGTGTGCGTGTGCGTGTGCGTGTGCGTATGCGCCCATCCTCTTGGGCTGATAAGAACAGAGGTCTTCTTGTCTCTGTTGAATTCTACCATCAACTGGATGGATCTTGGAATGCCCTCCATACCAACCCCGCATATAAATGTGGCCCATTCTTTGCAGCCAGTGTGTGTGAGAGACATATGTTCTCACAGGCATGGCGTTTCCTGTCGGGGCTAGCTATCTACCTCTTGACACATAAGATACTCAGATAGATAGGTTGCATTGGAAACTCTCTTTTGGGGGGGGGGGGTACAATTGCAGCATTTCACCCATAAACCACACAACTACATTTACATTTACATTTAAGTCATTTAGCAGACGCTCTTATCCAGAGCGACTTACAAACTACAACATTAAAACATTGTAATGAATGTAAATCATAAAAAAAATCAGAGGAAATAGCATAATAGAGGTAGTAAAGCTTGACTTGATCTGATAATATTTGTGAAACCTTCTAAAGACAAACAAATGTGTGGTTGAAATGCTAATACTGTCTAAAGGCTTTGGATGGTTTGATATAAATCTACTTGAGGCTACCCTCCAATGGCACCACAAACTGGCAACATCTACATATGTGGAGAGAGACAACCGAAGGAGAGTTTGAATTCAGTCCTTATTCAAAAAAAAGGAGGATATGTATTCCCTGCCGGCACCATTATCAGGAAAAGGTGGCTCAAAAGCTTTGAACTGGTTGCGTGTTGGGGGTGTAGCCCATCATAGTGTTAGCGCCACAGCACGCAATCATTAACAACAGGTTCGAAAGCAAAGCTTCAAACGAGAGTTATCATTGAGAGATGATCAGTGAGAACTATAAGTGAGATTGCAAAGGCATTCTAATGCTATTTGCTACCCAACATGACAGGAAGGGACAAATAAACATGTATGTAGCCTAATTACATTGTAATTACAAGCAAACGAATCGCTTGTTTTATTCACGTTAACTGTGAAATATGGAAATAATTCCTACATTCTCGACAACCGAGAGAGCGATGTGCTTACCTGTTATGTAGTATAAAGGGTAGCAAGATTCCAAGGGGGTTTTTCAAAAGGGATCCTCTTTGACTTCCAGATCGCTGTCACGCCGTTCCTCTAGATAGGGAAATATTGAAGCATAGTCCTTTGGAGAAGGAGACGGTTTTAGAAAGCTTCCCTGGTTCTGTTTACCGACAACACCCGCTCAATCCCGGCAGATTGACCGGACTACCACATTCTGATGAGGGACAGGGAGACAACGACGAAAGGAAAAGGCTACCAACAAATAAAGCCTATTGCTGCGTGAGGCGCATTACACACGAGATGGAGGCATGTAGACTGATTTTGGAATCATTCTTCCAGCTTTGGATTTTCATCTGTCGAGTCTCTATATATATCTTTATAACTCATTTTCTGACAATGAAATTATATCTAGTCTAATTCCTCGTCTACATACATTGGCAACAGTGATTTTGCAAGCAGGTTGATTTTCAACCCCCAAAAAACATCCCCGCTTGCCTTTTGCGGGTGGAGAGGATAGCTCAAACGACAGTTTAAATAGCGAGGACGATTTGAATCATGGTGGTGCTTGCCTGCTTCGTCTCTGGGTAATAGCGGTGGTTTTCCGTTATTCCCCTCCGACCCGTTATAGCCATGCACCGAAAAGATGCTGCGCTTGTGCGATTGCTTCTTTAGCTCGCTCACGTTGCCTCTCGGCGGGGCGCGTGCACAATGTCCAAGTTGCAAGTTGTGTCGCTGTGACAACGCTCGAGCATCCCTACGTTCTCTCCGGCCCTCTAGAATCCAGATTGTTGCTTTTCTTTTTGAATGTTTTATCTTTACCCCATCAGATGTATTAGCATTTCTGTACAGTACTACTGGTTCAAACGGAAGAAAATCTTCTCTTCCAAAATAGCGGGCACCACAAGCCTACCCATTCCCCCTCCGTTAAAGCAGACTACAGAAGAGCCTAAATCATGTTGGTACTTTTTTTTTTGTCGGTCTAACTCCTTTCACGTCAGTGTCCTCCTTCCCCGGTGAAATCTGCATCAGGGTGACGTCAAAGAATGTTAAAGCGATACAAACCCATTTTATATCCCCCATTCCTCCCCATGGGATAAATCATCTCCGCAGGTTATAGTCATGAATTTTGTTCTGGAGGCAGTTTTCCCGAGAGGTCACTAGCTGGCCCAGTCACAATGTCATAACATCTGACTTTAAGCCTACCCCTAACCTTAAATTAAGACCAAGAAGCACCTTTTTTATTTCATTCATTTCTACATATAGGCAATTTAGATGTTTCAGCTGGCCTATCTAATGGGAAATCACTCAATTCTGCCTACAGGACAAGACTTGTGACATTAAACGTCAGCCTGCGTCATCTCAATGGGATCCATGCTGTCCCATCACTAGTTGTTTATCTGTCTGTCTATTCCATCCATTTTTCTGTTTTTCTGTGGGAGAAAACCTCACTACTACACAGTGACTGGATCTGTTGTAGCCCATCTGCTGTAGCCCATCATTGATAACGTTGTTGCACCTGTTCTATTGGATCGACACTCTTAGAAAAAAGGTGCTATCTAGAACCTAAAAGGGTTCTCCGGCTGTCCCCGTAGGAGAACCCTATGAATAACACTTTTTGGTTCCAGGTAGAACCCTTTTGGGAGTGGAAGTGTGCCCCACCCTTTCCACCCTTTCCACAGAGGGTTCAACATGGAACCCAAAAGGGTTTTGGTACCAAAATAGGTTCTACGTGGAACCAAAAAGGGTTTGCCAATGGGGACAGCCGAAGAACCCTTTTGGAAAACGTTTTTCTTAGAGTGTAGTGCAACAGAAGCACATGCCTCTTAATCTAGTAACACAGCCAAACATCTGGCATGAAAAGGCTCCAAAATGATTCCCATGACACGGAGCACGGCTAAAGCCTGACAAATATTACCTGAGAGAGAACGCTTCAATGTGAGTCAGGTTCATCCGTCCCCATCTTTACATTATACATTCTGATAGAGGCAATGGCAAAAATGAATGAACAATCAGTATTTCCGTCACTCTGATGTCTAATTCTGAGACTATATAAAGGCTCGTACATGCTCATAGGAAGTAATAAAGCCCTGTAGGCTACCTGCAGACTCATTTTATACAATAAGAGAGAGCTACACCCAGCTACAACCTTGAGTCGACAGATGTTGGTGGATGTTCTGTTCTCTCACCTCACCTCCTCTCCATCTCAACCCACCAGGGAGGAAAAGAGACAAGGCAGAGGTAGAGAGGGGGACAGGTCGACTGGCACGGTTATCTCCACTATCAAGACAAATTGTTTATAGTCATTGGATGTGTTGGATGTATATTCCCCCGTGACATTTCATTGGGTCACCTAGCTAGTTCACATAGGGGAGGGAGGGGACACACACTTAACCATACACACACACGGACACAAACAAACACAAACACCTACACACACAGTACACACACAAAAACCTACATCAGACACACAAACACACACCAACGTTGGACACACAAACATGGACAGATACACACACCCCGTGATAGACCCGGGGCAGCCATCAGAGGTAATGGACCACCAGAGATAGCTGAATAGCTGACAGCTGAGCCCCCCCCCCTATATTAAAACATCTCCCCACCTTTGCTACACCATACCCTCCACCGTTCCCCTCTGATTAACAACAGTGATGGACGCAAACATAGCTAACCACACACCAACACACACACACACACACACCCCGAACCCAACACAGACAGACACAAACCCAACCATACACACACACACAAACACAACCTCACCCATGTACACAAAGACACACATGTGCACATGCACGCTAAAAACAAAAACACTCACCCCACACTCTCTCTTTCTCTCTCTGTATGTCTGTGTGAGTGGTAGCTACATCAGCCCTTGCCATAGCAAGCCTCAGGGGAGCTAGCTGTTCGCTCTGTGGAGAATTACTCTATGGCGCTGATCCTTTTTTTGCTCCTGTGCTGTAAAGGCCTGTTTGATCGGCCTCATTCTCAGTAAGTGACCGGAGAAAAGGCTCTTTGAAGTACCTTAAAGGCTGTTGCTGTTCTGCACTGTTTGTCAGACCTTTAGAACTGGGGTCTCCACGCTCTCAAAGGGAGCTGGTGTGTGTATGTGTGTGTCTTCACACGCAGGTTGTCACGCCTTGGTCAAAGTATTTTGTGTTTATCTTTATGTGTTGGGTCAGGCCAGGGTGTGGCATGGGGTTTTTGTATTGTGGTGTGTTTTGTCTTGGGGTTTTGGTATATAGTGGGATTGTAGCTAGTGGGGTGATCTAAATCAAATCGTTATTTGTCACATACACATGGTTAGCAGATGTTAATGCGAGTGTAGTGAAATGCTTGTGCTTCTAGTTCCGACAATGCAGTAATAACCAACAAGTAATCTAACTAACAATTCCAAAACTAATGTCTTATACACAGTGTAAGGGGATAAAGAATATGTACATAAGGATATATGAATGAGTGATGGTACAGGGCAGCATACAGTAGATGGTATCGAGGACAGTATATACATATGAGATGAGTATGTAGACAAAGTAAACAAAGTGGCATAGTTAAAGTGGCTAGTGATACATGTATTACATAAGGATGCAGTCGATGATATAGAGTACAGTATATACGTATGCATATGAGATGAATAATGTAGGGTAAGTAACATTATATAAGGTAGCATTGTTTAAAGTGGCTAGTGATATATTTACATCATTTCCCATCAATTCCCATTATTAAAGTGGCTGGAGTTGGGTCAGTGTCAATGTCAGTGTGTTGGCGGCAGCCACTCAATGTTAGTGGTGGCTGTTTAACAGTCTGATGGCCTTGAGATAGAAGCTGTTTTTCAGTCTCTCTAGCAGAGTCTATGGCTGTCTGGAGTGGTTCTCAATCAGAGTCAGGTGTTTATCGTTGTCTCTGATTGGGAACCATATTTAGGCAGCCATATTCTTTGGTTGTTTTGTGGGTGTCCTTGTCCTTGTAACTGTCTAGTGTTAGTTTGCACCAGTTTAGGCTGTTTCGGTTTTCGTTACGTTTATTGTTTTGTAGTGTTTATGTTTTGTGTGTTTTCTTCATTAAACATGAATCATAATCTACACGCTGCATTTTGGTCCGACTCTCCTTCACCACACCTAGAAAACCGTTACAGAATCACCCACCGTAAATGGACCAAGAAGCGTGTCAACAGGCAGGAGCAGCCCAAAGAGGAGATGCGTAATAAGGATTTCTGGACATGGGAGGAAATCCTCGACGGGAGAGGACCCTGGGCTAAACCAGGGGAGTGTAGCCGCCCAAAGGTGGAACAGGTGGAGGCAGCGAGGAGAGCAGAGTCAGGCGGAGAGAGGAGCCGGCGATATGAGGGAACACGGTTAGCAAGGAAGCCTGAGAGTCAGCCCCAAAAATGTATTGGGGGGGGGGCTCAGGGAGAGAGTGGCAGAGTCAGGAGTCAGACCTGAGCCAACTCTCCCTGTTTATTGTGAGGAGCAAAGGAGGAGACCAGATCCGGTGTTGGAGGTGAGCGAAGCAGAGACTGTGAAGGAGTTAATGGGGAAATTGGAGGAGAGAGAAATGAGGGAGTTCCTGTGTTGGTGCTTTTTGCATGGAATTCGACCGATGGAACGTGTCAGGGATTTATATGCCATTTGATGGCACCTGGGTCAGCGCTCCATACTCGTCCTGAGGTGCGTGTTAGTCGGCTGGTGAAGTTGGTGCCAGCCTCACGCACCAGGCCTCCTGTGCACATCCCTAGCCTTGCACGTCCTGTGCCAACACTGCTCTCAAGATCTCCAGTACGCCTTCACGGTCTAGCCCATCCTGTGCCACCTCCACACACCAGCCCTCCGGTAGCAGCTCCCCGCACCAGGCTTCCTGTGCGTGTCCTCGGCCCAGTACCACCAGTGCCAGCACCACGCATCAGGCCTACAGTGCGCCTCGCCTCTCCTGCGCTGCCGGAGCCTCCCGCCTGTTCAGCGCTATCAGAGCCTTTCTCCTCTCCTGCGCTACCGGAGTCTCCCGCGCAGCTAGAGCCTTCTTCCTCTACAGCGCTGCTGGAGTCTCCTGTCTGTTCAGCGCAGCCAGAGCTGTCAGCCTGCATGGAGCACAAACACTTGTTTTTGTCCAATCAATGTAAGCTAAATATGATGTGGCTGTCCATGGTTCTGATTTGTGTGTGTGTGTGTGTGTGTGTGTGTGTGTGTGTGTGTGTGTGTGTGTGTGTGTGTGTGTGTGTGTGTGTGTGTGTGTGTGTGTGTGTGTGTGTGTGTGTGTGTGTGTGTGTGTGTGTGTGTGTGTGTGTGTGTGTGTGTGTGTGTGTGTGTGCGCTTGTGTGTGTTTGTGCAAAAAAACATGTTGACTCACCCTACTTTAAGTAAAACCACATAATTATCTCCATCCATGGCTAATTTAGGAAAGAGACCATTTTAGCTAGCTAGCCACCGGAGAACAACCACATAACGAGAGGCAACAATTCAAGTTGTTTCCGTCAATGGCGTATTTCTCTTGGTGCTATGTGATAGGAGTTAAGCCAAATCCAAATTCGCTTCCCTTGACACTTTTTTTTGGTTGCGCCAGGACCATTCACAGCTGAGCTCAATCAGTTTAGCTAAACGCCGATTGGCTAGTATGTTGTACTTTTTTTTATTAAGGGAGACCAAATGCATTCAAATATGAAAACACGGAGAGACAAAATAAAAACATTTGTATATGTTTAAAGAAAAATATATTGGTAATGTTTTGGGGGAAGCCTGGCTTCCCTTGACATCCATTAATACAGGCCACTGGGTATGACTTAAGACTAAGCTATGGCTTCATTGACTGTCAATAGGTGCCCCTTGGTCTGCCCCTACCAATCCCAGCCTCACTCTGACCACCAGCACACGGTTATAGATAAGGAACATCTATATTGTGATGCTTCCCATTCTAAAGCGGCCCCCCTTCCATTCAACATCTGACTGACCCCACTTCAAGCCATCCATCATTTTCTCTGTTCTCACCTTCAGTTTGGCCTCCTCCCCTTCCTCACTCCTTACCCTCCTCTTCCAATTCCTCACCTCCCAGTAGGCCTAGGCCAGTGGGGCCCTGACTGGCATGCTTCCCTCTTCTCTGACCCACCAGGATGGGAATCAGATAGATTGACACCCCACCTGCCACACGCACGCACGCACGTGCGCGCACACACGCATACACACACACACACACACACAGACACAAACTCTGTCTCTCTTTTTTTTCGCCGATTCGTTTTCTCGTTCGTGTGGCATCTGCTCTTAATTGGGCCCATCTGAGCACTGGCATGGCTCTCACATCCATGAATGGGCCAATGGCTAATTGCTGTGCCAACCTCCTGTCCCCTTGCTGTGTTTTGCCACACAGAGATAGACAGAACAAAAAGAAAAGAGAGAAGGACTAAGAACGAGAAAGAGGGGTCTTGTTTTGCATTTGAAATCGCTTTCTCGATACAGTATGTGTGTAAAATGTATGATTGTGTTGCACACTTATAGTAAAAATGGCTAGCTGGAGTCATCTGATTGGTTGGCTTCTGAGCACTCACCCGCTAGTGACTGAATGGTGATATACTTGGCTCTGAATCACTTACATTTACATTTACATTTAAGTCATTTAGCAGACGCTCTTATTCAGGCTGTCCGGCAAGAACAGTACAGATGCTTCTCAGTCCAGGACTTGAATTACCTTCATCACCACCACACACCATAGTATTCTCACACAAACATAAATCTTCACTTTACAAAGGATGGACTTGTTGTTCTATAGGAGAAAGGGAAATATACACTGAGTGTACAAAACATTAAGAACACCTGCTCTTTCAATGACATAGACTGACCAGTTGATTTCAGGTGAAAGCTATGATTCCTTATTAATATCACCTGTTAAATCCACTTCAATCTATGTAGATGAAGGGGAGGAGACAGGTTAAAGAAGGATTTTTCGTGAGAAGTCGTGAGACAATTGAGCCATGAATTGTATATGTGTGCCATTCAGAGGGTGAATCGGCAAGACACAAGATTTATGGGCCTTTGAATGGTAGTGGTATGGTAGTAGGTGCCAGGCGCACTGATTTGTGTCAAGAACTGCAACACTGCTGGGTTTTTAACGCTCAACAGTTTCCGTGTGAGGAGGAAGGGGAGGACCATCCTACTCAGTGAATTTAAAAATAGTGAACCATGAAAAAAAGCCTTCTTTTTTTAGATAAAACTATTCTAAATGTATTAATCAAATCGATATCAACTCAGACTTTGTCACATGTGTCGAATACAACAAGTGGAGACAACGTGTAGACCTTACCGTGAAATGCTTACTTACAAGCCCTTAACCAACAGTGTAGACCTTACTGTGAAATGCTTACTTACAAGCCCTTAACCAACAGTGTAGACTTTACCGTGAAATGGTTACTTACAAGCCCTTAACCAACAGTGTAGACCTTACCGTGAAATGCTTACTTACAAGCCCTTAACCAACAGTGTAGACCTTACTGTGAAATGGTTACTTACAAGCCCTTAACCACAGTGTAGACTTTACTGTGAAATGCTTACTTACAAGCACTTAACCAACAGTGTAGACTTTACTGTGAAATGCTTACTTACAAGCCCTTAACCAACAGTGTAGACCTTACTGTGAAATGGTTACTTACAAGCCCTTAACCAACATTGTAGACTTTACTGTGAAATGCTTACTTACAAGCCCTTAACCAACAGTGTAGACCTTACCGTGAAATGCTTACTTACAAGCCCTTAACCAACATTGCAGTTCAAGAAGAGTTAAGAAAATATTTACAAAATAGACTAAAGTCAAAAATAATAATAAAAAGTAACACAATAAGACTAACAATAACGAGGCTATATACAGGGGGAACCGGTACCGAGTCAGTGTCTGGAGGTACAGGGTAGTTGAGGTCATTTGTACATGTATTGTAGGTATGGGTGATAGATAATAAACAACATGTAGCAGCAATGTACAAAGGGGGGGGTTGGTCAATGTAAATAGTCGAGTGGCGATTAATTGTTCAGCAGTCTTATGGCTTTGGGGAGCTGTTGAGGAGCCTTTTGGTCCTAGACTTGGCGTTCTTTTCACTTTCCCTTTCACAGCTAGCTAATAAAGCGAGCTAGTTTAGCCTACACAAACACAAGGCTCAAATAGAGAGGAATGCTATTTCTGTTAGCTAGCTGGCTATGACTATCCAACTGTGGAACTCTTCCAAGTCAAGGTAAGCTTTTAGTTTGATGAATTTATTGCCACCGGGGCCCGACGGTGTAACTACTAAACTACTTGCTGTATTGTACATTGTACTGCTTGATTGGCACGGGTTTACATTTACATTTACATTTAAGTCATTTAGCAGACGCTCTTATCCAGAGCGACTTACAAATTGGTGCATTCACCTTATGACATCCAGTGGAACAGCCACTTTAAATAGTGCATCTAAATATTTTAAGGGGGGGGGGGTGAGAAGGATTACTTTATCCTATCCTAGGTATTCCTTAAAGAGGCAGCGAACAGTTTTGACTGGGCTGAGCGGGAACTGTACTTCCTCAGTGGTAGGGAGACGAGCAGGCCAGAGGTGGATGAACGCAGTGCCCTTATTTGGGTGTAGGGCCTGATCAGAGCCTGGAGGTACTGAGGTGCCGTTCCCCTCACAGTTCCGTAGGCAAGCACCATGGTCTTGTAGCGTATGCGAGCTTCAACTGGAAGCCAGTGGAGAGAGCGGAGGAGCGGGGTGACGTGAGAGAACTTGGGAAGGTTGAACACTAGACGGGCTGCGGCGTTCTGGATGAGTTGTAGGGGTTTAATGGCACAGGCAGGGAGCCCAGCCAACAGCGAGTTGCAGTAATCCAGACGGGAGATGACAAGTGCCTGGATTAGGACCTGCGCCGCTTCCTGTGTGAGGCAGGGTCGTACTCTGCGGATGTTGTAGAGCATGAACCTACAGGAACGGGCCACCGCCTTGATGTTAGTTGAGAACGACAGGGTGTTGTCCAGGATCACACCAAGGTTCTTAGCGCTCTGGGAGGAGGACACAATGGAGTTGTCAACCGTGATGGCGAGATCATGGAACGGGCAGTCCTTCCCGGGAGGAAGAGCAGCTCCGTCTTGCCGAAGTTCAGCTTGAGGTGGTGATCCGTCATCCACACTGATATGTCTGCCAGACATGCAGAGATGCGATTCGCCACCTGGTCATCAGAAGGGGGAAAGGAGAAGATTAATTGTGTGTCGTCTGCATAGCAATCATAGGAGAGACCATGTGAGGTTATGACAGAGCCAAGTGACTTGGTGTATAGCGAGAATAGGAGAGGGCCTAGAACAGAGCCCTGGGGGACACCAGTGGTGAGAGCGCGTGGTGAGGAGACAGATTCTCGCCACGCCACCTGGTAGGAGCGACCTGTCAGGTAGGACGCAATCCAAGCGTGGGCCGCGCCAGAGATGCCCAACTCAGAGAGGGTGGAGAGGAGGATCTGATGGTTCACAGTATCGAAGGCAGCCGATAGGTCTAGAAGGATGAGAGCAGAGGAGAGAGAGTTAGCTTTAGCGGTGCGGAGCGCCTCCGTGATACAGAGAAGAGCAGTCTCAGTTGAATGACTAGTCTTGAAACCTGACTGATTTGGATCAAGAAGGTCATTCTGAGAGAGATAGCGGGAGAGCTGACCAAGGACGGCACGTTCAAGAGTTTTGGAGAGAAAAGAAAGAAGGGATACTGGTCTGTAGTTGTTAACATCGGAGGGATCGAGTGTAGGTTTTTTCAGAAGGGGTGCAACTCTCGCTCTCTTGAAGACGGAAGGGACGTAGCCAGCGGTCAGGGATAAGTTGATGAGCGAGGTGAGGTAAGGGAGAAGGTCTCCGGAAATGGTCTGGAGAAGAGAGGAGGGGATAGGGTCGAGCGGGCAGGTTGTTGGGCGGCCGGCCGTCACAAGACGCGAGATTTCATCTGGAGAGAGATGGGAGAAAGAGGTCAGAGCACAGGGTAGGGCAGTGTGAGCAGAACCAGCAGTGTCGTTTGACTTAGCAAACGAGGATCGGATGTCGTCGACCTTCTTTTCAAAATGGTTGACGAAGTCATCTGCAGAGAGGGAGGAGGGGGGGGGAGGGGGAGGAGGATTCAGGAGGGAGGAGAAGGTGGCAAAGAGCTTCCTAGGGTTAGAGGCAGATGCTTGAAATTTAGAGTGGTAGAAAGTGGTTTTAGCAGCAGAGACAGAGGAGGAAAATGTAGAGAGGAGGGAGCGAAAGGATGCCAGGTCCGCAGGGAGGCGAGTTTTCCTCCATTTCCGCTCGGCTGCCCGGAGCCCTGTTCTGTGAGCTCGCAATGAGTCGTCAAGCCACGGAGCGGGAGGGGAGGACCGAGCCGGCCTGGAAGATAGGGGACATAGAGAGTCAAAGGATGCAGAAAGGGAGGAGAGTTTACTAACACGCTAGTTGTATTCTCTATGTTGACTATGATGTTAGCTTGAAAAACATTTCTTAAATAGTTCTGTTGAAAAACAGTTCTTAAATGGAAGCAAAAGGAATGAAAACCTACCTCAATTTGTCCAATAGAAACTCTTGTTTGCTCTTTGGACTAATTATTACACCCTAGATCAGCTAGATACAGGCAAGAGTGTGCAAGGCGGTATTGAATGTGTCACTGTCTGTCACCTTGATTACTCCAAATTGTCTCGTGACAGCGTGCACTTACATTATAAACTTTAATTCATAGGCTAGTTTGTTGCAAACTCATGATGGGTGAAATTAGAGTATCATGTAGTGGCCTAAACCTATCAATGCGACATTGAACTGGGTATAGCATAGATATGTTGCTAAACCCAGTAATCCAATATGATGTCATATTGTAGAAAAAAGCCCGCTCTCCCTAATCTTAAATGGCACAGACTTCCACTGGTATATACACTACAGGCTTTACAATAACAATGTATACACTAACATATTCTGCATAAATACACATGCAATTAAGGCAATGCTGGCACTTAGACAACATTCACATGTTTTTATCTGAAATATAAACAAACATTAGCTGCAGGTTACAAAGAAGTAGCCTACTGTATGTGCAGTTACAAATGGAAGAAAGTAACTATGTGACTGAGCATTGATATAAACCCAAACAGCAGGGGCGAACTGGGACAAGAACTCAGCCCTGGCATTTTATTATGATTAGAGTATTGGAAGCCATTTTGTAGATGACATCGCCGAAGTCGAGGATCTGTAGGATAGTCAGTTTTACTAGGGTAAGTTTGGCGGCGTGAGTGAAGGAGGCTTTGTTGCGAAATAGAAAGCCGACTCTAGATTTGATTTTAGATTGGAGATGTTTGATATGAGTCTGGAAGGAGAGTTTACAGTCTAGCCAGACACCTAGGTACTTATAGATGTCCACATTATTATGACCCCTCTATGGAAAGATGAGACTTTCACGAACACAATGGTGATCTCCCTTTTGACCCGCCAAATCTGGTGTTCTCCCTTTAGACCCGCCAAATCTGGTGTTCTCCCTTTTGACCCGCCAAATCTGGTGTTCTCCCTTTTGACCCGCCAAATCTTTCTTACAGTGCCTTGCAAAAGTATTCATCCCCCTTGGCGTTTTTCCTATTTCTTTGCATTGCAACCTGTAATTGAAATGGATTTTATTTGAACTTCATGTAATGGACATACACAAAATACTCCAAATTGGAGTTGTGAAATCCCCAAAATTACTTGCTTCAATGATATATATTTTTTGAAATAATGGAAAGGTGGTGCATGCATACAGTGTGTATTCACCCACTTTGCTATGAAGCCCCTATATAACATCTGGTGCAACCAATTACCTACAGAAGTCACATAATTAGTTAAATAAAGTCCACCTGTGTGCAACCTGTGTCACATGATCTGTCACATAATCTCAGTATATATACACCTGTTCTGAAAGGCACCAGAGTCTGCAACAGCACTAAACAAGGGGCACCACCAAGCAAGCAGCACCATGAAGACCAGGTCAGGGACAAAGTTGTTGAGAAGTACAGATCAGGGTTGGGTTATATAAAAATATCTGAAACTTTGAACATCCCACGGAGCACCATTAAAGCCATTATTAAAAAATGGAAAGAATCTGGCACCACAACAAACCTGCCAAGAGAGGGTCACCCACCAAAACTGACGGACCAGGCAAGGAGGGCATTAATCAGAGAGGCAACAAAGAGACCAAAGATAACCCTGAAGATGCTGCAAAGCTCCACAGTGGAGATTGAAGTATCTGTCCATAGGACCACTTTAAGCCATTAACTCCACAGAGCTGGGCTTTACGGAAGAATGGCCAGAAAAAAGCCATTGCATAAAGAACAAAAATAAGCAAACACATTTGGTGTTCGCCAAAAGGCATGTGTGAGATTCCCTAAACATATGGAAGAAGGTATTCAGGTCAGATGAGACTAAAATTTAGCTTTTTGGTCATCAAGGAAAACGCTATGTCTGGTGCAAACCCAACACCTCTCATCAACCCGAGAACACCATCATCACAGTGAAGCATGGTGGTGGCAGCATCATGCTGTGGGGATGTTTTTTATCGGCAGGGACTGGTTAAACAGGTCAGAATTGAAGGATTGATGGATGGCGCTAAATACAGACTGAAAACAATTCCATATAGCTTAGTAGAATCGCTTAGACCGGGCTTAGACTCTTATGGGTTATTAAAGTTAGATCAAGCTGAATCAATGTCTGCAAGATCTCACATAATGATCGTAGTATTCCACATAACAGAACTGGATATTTTACCCATATGAGAGAGAAATGCTCTGGTGTTTTTGTCTACAGTAATTTCATACTATGCTATTATATTCAGTTCTGTTATCTAGAATACTGTGATCATTATGTGATTTTGCAGACATTAATTCAGCTTGATCTTACTTTGATCTAACTTCCCCTGAGTAGCTTGTTCTCTGTGCATAAATAATATTGTCGTGACTTTACTTTTAGTAGTCTGATGACTTGTCACACCCTGATCTGTTTCACCTGTCCTTGTGATTGTGTGTCGCCCATCTTCCCCATTATCCCCTGTGTATGTATACCTGTTTTCTCTGTTTGTCTTTTGCCAGTTCGTCTTGTTTGTTCAAGTCAACCAGCGTTTTGTGTCTCAGCTTCTGCTTTTCCCAGCCTCTCTTTTCTCCTCCTACTGGTTTTGGCCCTTGCCTGTCCTGACTTTGAGCCTGCCAGTCTGACCACTCTGCCTGCACCTGACCCTGAGCCTGCCTGCCGACCTGTACCTTTGCCCCCCTCTGGATTACCGACCTCTGCCTTACCCTGAACCTGAGCCTGCCTGCCGCCCGGTACCGTTGCCCCACCTCTGGTTTACTAACCCCTGCCTGCCTTGACCTGTCTAATGCCTGCCCCTGTTGGAATATTAAACTATTGTTTATTCAATGTGGTCTGCATCTGGGTGTTACCTTCATTTCTGATATGACTTATTTATTTAATAGACTAACCATGCTTAATTGTTACCCAATTAAATTAATCATGTAACAACTAACTCATTAGGAATTTGGGGCACCACAGAAGAGGTTGTTTAAGATATATATCTATTACATTGATAAAAAAGTCAACATATGAATCATTACCTCTTATCATATTATCATTCTGAACAGTTGTAACCTCATGCATCTGCAAAACCCCAGCCTTACTCATGATTCAGTACTTCACTAATTGGTTTAATTATTAATTTAATAGCTAACTAAATAATAATAGAATAAACATGCACCTTTTACATGAGACAAACGTCCTTAGTAGGCAGACTAAAATATGACGTCTTGTTACAAGGAATGAAGAGGGGTGAGGAAGAGAGAGAGAGAAAAAAGGGACATTTATCGTGGATACATTTTCGAAAATATTCTCACATTAATCATATACTTTGTACAACGAACCGCCGCCCATTTGGAATAAGAAATCATGAATGTATTTACGTGTGTGACTGCCTTTGTTTGCGGTTTATCTCTGTCGGAACCAGGCATTCTTAGGCAGGATGCCGGTTAGCCTTTCAGCACTCTGGTCAAAAAGGACGGATCCATCAGGCTGACATGCCCACTGGCCTCACTCAGAGCATGGCTACATAAGGTGCAACGGATATGATTGAAGGTTATCTATTAAGCCTCCTAAAATCCCATTCCTACATTAACAAAAAATATATATATTATATGCACAATGTATTGGATGGAAACTTGACAGATAAAGGGGATATACTTCTGAAGTTACACTATTTCGTCCATACCCTTTTTAATTACTAATATGACATTAGTTGTCTAATGCTCCCCACTGACCATTCCCCACATTCTTATGATAGAATTATTGTTCCACTATCCACTTTTGACCGTGTTATAATTTTGGTGGGAAAAGCCTGATAACAAATACATTCCTCTGGTAGATTTTACTAGAGGTGGAGAAGGAAAGCCTCCTTCTGCTGTAATTTACAACAAGGTGTGAACTGTTGACCACCCAGCAGTAACCATTGCCAAGCTGATCTGACCCATTGTGATCCTCACAGGACAGGCATGACAATATAAACAGGTGCCGAATGTGATCCTGAAAAAGTCAGATCCATAGCCACTCCCTTAAAACAAATACAATATGTAAAAACACAGCTGGAGATAGAACTCACCACTATAACTGTGCCTCCGCTCTAGACATTTTGTTCACCTCCCTGTTGTGCTGTCTATCTGTCTCAGCATGTTCTCTGCTGTAACTCTCTGCGTCTTCTTCTTCTCTCTCTCTGTCTGTCTGTCTGTCTGCAAAAGCCTTATACTTTATAAAAGCCAAGTTAACGAGGCTATATTGCAAATGAGTGCCTGTCATATGTGTTCCCCTGAATCAACACCTACCCGAAGTGTTAATTATTATTACAGGGCTCCAGACTAACATTTTCCCCTGGTGACACTTTTACAGTTGGTGGCACCAGCCTCAGACCCAATCATGAGTAATCATCTTATGAAGTCATTCATCATGCTTTGTTAAGAATGTAAATAGACTATTCTAGCAACAAAGTTGTTTAATCTAACACATCCAAAGAAGAAATGCACGACTCAAGATATTTTGTGCAACCTAATCCAGTGGTTGTCATGACTTTTGGGTTGCCAATTAGACTATAGTTGCTACATTTTACTGTCAAAATAGGACTCCTTTCCTGATGTTTTTAGTTGACTAGAGGAATGACATACATCTTTATAATAGCCTATGCTATTAGTACTAAGACCTGAGGAACTGGAAACTCAAAACACAGTAACTAGATCATTCACTCGAAATATAATACCCACTGCTAATAGCCATGTATTCATCCAACAGTAAATGTACTGTTATAAAGAAATATTGCAGTTGTAGGCTACTACCCATGAGACCGATAGGCCTATGCCCTCACAACAGCCGGTACGCATTTTGCGCAATATCACATTTTGTGGTTGTAACATAACTGCTATTGAGCAGGATATTGAGAGGTGAGAAATGAAAATGATATTTACAGAAAGCTGAGAACCTCCTCTCTTCGACATGGACAAGGGAATGAAGCTTCCAAAGCTGTGCAACTGCATTTGGAAATGTTACATGATCAGAACACATTTTTCTCTCTAGTAGTCCATGAAGGGAGAGGATAGTGTCTCGATCATTACAGCAACAGGCCCGAGCAAAACAAGCACAGAGGGAGGGCACACACCTTCATTACAGGAATCATGAAGATAATGCACTTTACTGTTTGACTAAATCATGGTTTTAGATGCCCAAAAATAGGACGTTTTGAGTGAGGTGACAATGTAGAATGTGCTCTTTCTACGTTTATAGGCAACCTTTCCGTTTTTTACAATCCATGATCTTGGCTGTCTAACTAATGACTGAGTTAGAGCAGGTCTCTTCAGAGATACCAAATTTGACTTTAAATGTGTGTTTGTGTGACCTCAGCTCAACCTATCAGGAAACCGATCAGGAAACTGATCAGTGGTCAATTGCCGGTCCATCTTGGTAGGGGGGCCTGGTTTCCCACTGATCAGCCATTATTTTTTTATTTTTTTATTTTACCTTTATTTTACTAGGCAAGTCAGTTAAGAACAAATTCTTATTTTCAATGACGGCCTAGGAACAGTGGGTTAACTGCCTGTTCAGGGGCAGAACGACAGATTTGTACCTTGTCAGCTCAGGGATTTGAACTTGCAACCTTTCAGTTACTAGTCCAACGCTCTAACCACTAGGCTATATACATTATAGATTAGTATAACAGAGAAATTGAGCAAAAATCTTAACAGGCCCATTTATGTGTGTCAATTTCAACCAGCCCATCCAACAACAAAAAACAGTCCAGCTCATCTGGCATTAGCCAGATTTGCCAGATTGCCAATCTGCCCCTGCCCAACAGTAAATCCACAACTCACTTTATGGATGCATGCTCAATGTTCCTAGAGTAAATAGTTCACTTTGTCGCCAGACAAAACTTGTGTCCTCTTCTTGCAACCTCAATCAAACTATGAGCTAGAATGGGCAGGTGCAGTGTCCACATGCTTGTCCAAGCCCACTGATTGGGCTGAAACCGAAGGGTTTGATTGTCAGCTGAGATAGATAGATATCTACCCTAAAGGGACAGTGGGGAAAGTCATGGCCTTTTAAACTTCTCCATAATGTATTGGTATTGTGTTGTGTCTAGTGTGTGTGTGTGTGTGTGTGTGTGTGTGTGTGTGTGTGTGTGTGTGTGTGTGTGTGTGTGTGTGTGTGTGTGTGTGTGTGTGTGTGTGTGTGTGTGTGTGTGTGTGTGTGTGTGTGTGTGTGTGTGTGTGTGTGTGTGTGTGTGTGTGTGTGTGTGTGTGTGTGTGTGTGTCCTATGTGTTATCTGCTAAGTGTGTATTCTGTGTAAAGAATGCTGACTTTCTGCTGAGAGAAGAGCTTGGGGTCGATCTTTTATTCATGACACGAACATCGTAAAATCACACACACATATACACACAGACACACACAGACACAAACACACACAACCATGTGGCGGAAAAATGTGCTTGCTCAATATTTCCACGAAGGGGCCTCATCTCTGAAGGACCAAGTGAAATGTTACACACACACCAGTGGTTTGGATTACTGTAGGGGTGCTACTGCACTGATGAGCAGGGCCGGCCATGGCCTCCTGGAGGCCTTAAGCTAAATTTGGTTTTGCCAACTTTGCGGCAAAACATTTTAGTTACTGCCCTCTTGACGGCGGGGAGAAAAGTGTACTGCAATTCTTCACATTTTGCCATGGGAGAGAAATTCTTCTTCATATTGTGGGAGCAATTATTAGGAAATGGAAGACATACAAGACCACTGATAATCTCCCTCGATCTGGGGCTCCACGCAAGATCTCACCCCGTGGAGTGAGCAAAAATCCCAGAACCACACGGGGGGACCTAGTGAATGACGTGCAGAGAGCTGGGACCAAAGTAACAAAGCCTACCATCAGTAACACACTACGCCGCCAGGGACTCAAATCCTGCAGTGCCAGACGTGTCCCCCTGCTTAAGCCAGTACATGTCCAGGCCCGTCTGAAGTTTGCTAGAGATCATACGGATGATCCAGAAGAAGATTGGGAGAATGTCATATGGTCAGATGAAACCAAAATATAACTTTTTGGTAAAAACTCAACTCGTCGTGTTTGGAGGACAAAGAATGCTGAGTTGCATCCAAAGAACACCATACCTACTGTGAAGCATGTGGGTGGAAACATCATGCTTTGGGGCTGTTTTTCTGAAAAGCGACCAGGATGACTGATCCGTGTAAAGGAAAGAATCAAATCAAATCAAATTTATTTATATAGCCCTTCGTACATCAGCTGATATCTCAAAGTGCTGTACAGAAGTTTGGGGCCATGTATCGTGAGATTTTGAGTGAAAACCTCCTTCCATCAACAAGGGCATTGAAGATGAAACGTGGCTGGGTCTTTCAGCATGACAATGATCCCAAACACACTGCCCGGGCAATGAAGGAGTGGCTTCGTAAGAAGCATTTCAAGGTCCTGGAGTGGCCTAGCCAGTCTCTAGATCTCAACCCCATAGAAAATCTTCACTACAGAAACCGTTTGAACTCTGTCATTGCCAACAAAGGGTATATAACAAAGTATAGAGATAAACTTTTGTTATTGACCAAATACTTATTTTCCACCATAATTTGCAAATAAATTCATTAAAAATCCTACAATGTGATTTTCTGGATTTTTAAAAAATCTCATTTTGTATGTCATAGTTGAAGTGTACCTATGATAAAAATTACAGGCCTCTCTCATATTTTTAAGTGGGAGAACTTGCACAATTGGTGGCTGACTGAATACCTTTTTGCCCCACTGTAGTTCCTGTTTTGTGAAACCTTACTGCCCTGTAAACAGAAACAGAGAGTAGGGAATGGAGAAATACTGATGTAAAATTAGAGCGTAAATCCATTTTTGGAAACCAAATAAATCATCTTCTATGGAATAATGAGGTAGTCCAAAAGACCTGGGTTATCATGCTATCATGGGTGACATTATATGACATCATTGCCTTGGATGACTGAACAATCAAATACCGCTCAGGCCTAAACACATTGGTTAGCACCATACATATGATGATCATCTCTTCCAGTGCCACAGTACACCATTTATGAGAGGATACTGATCCAGAGTCAGTTACTGTACAGATAAAGAGTTGGTTCTATTCTATGACACTAAGGCCGCGTTTAGACAGGCAGCCCAATTCTGATATTTTTTCCACTTAGTGGAACATATCTGATGTGAAAGATCTGTTGGTGATTGGCCACAAAACAAATGAGTGGGAAAAAAATCTGAATTGGGCTGCCTGAGCTTGTGTTCCCCTGAATTACTGTGGTACTTAGTCAGAACAGAGGAGCTCCTCTTGCTCCTATTCCTCTAGTCTAGACATTGGCCTCTTCTTCTTGTCTTGTTCACAACATATAACATGACAGGGAGGCTCAGTGAGCCCACAAATAAGCCTGTCTTTTTTTCTCTCTCTCGCCAACATAAACAAGGTGGTGATTGCAACTGTCTCTGCATTTTTTTGTCTCTCTCAACGCTGAATGTGTGTGTGTGTGTGTGGGGGGGGTATAGTGTGTGTGTGTGTGTGTGTGTGTGTGTGTGTGTGTGTGTGTGTGTGTGTGTGTGTGTGTGTGTGTGTGTGTGTGTGTGTGTGTGTGTGTGTGTGTGTGTGTGTGTGTGTGTGTGTGTGTGTGTGTGTGTGTGTGTGTGTGTGTGTGTGTGTGTGTACAGTTATTGTGTGCGTGGGCTTCGTGTTTGTGCTTCCATGTGTGTGCGCTTCTGTGTGTGTATGTTTGTGTATGTTTGTGTGTGTCTGTTTGTCTGTGTGTGTATGTTTGTGTGTGTCTGTTTGTCTGTGTTTGCGTGTGTGAAGGCGACAGACAACAGTGAACTAGGCTTGTACCCTCATCTGATAACCTGTACGTCTACATGAGACCCTGGAGGAAACACAATCACAACCCTGCTCCTATTCTAATTCACTTATCAAATGGAAGTCATTCTATGGATGAGAGAAGGTAATCATCGCTCTTCTTAGCTATCATCTGACTAGTTAGTTATAATAATATGTGTCTTGGCCTCGTAATTGAACTTGGAGAGACACGACACACACACACGCGCACACACACACACACACACACACACACACACACACACACACACACACACACACACACACACACACACACACACACACACACACACACACACACACACACACACACACACACACACACACACACACACACACACACACACACCTTCAGGAGTCCAGCTGTCTGTCAACATCACGGTGCCCAGATTGAGATATTCAGATGGCCTAATAAGTAAGCAGTGAGTCAGATGGGGTTTGATTGGTGAGAAAGAGGAGTGAGAAGGACGGGAAAATAAGAAGATAGTCCATGAGAAGTGTCTGATATGGTTGACCTCTTGACTATACAGCCCTAAGACAGGAAGTGACTGGATCACCAAACAAAGGGAAGAAACGTCTGGTCTGGTCAGACATGATTAGAACGTCTTGTCTAACTAGAGATGTAGTTACACTGTAACCGCCAAACCATCAACACACTAAGCAGCTACAGTTTGGAACACTATAGGAACATCACACAGATAGACTGATGGATGGATTAAAGGAGCATTATGTAGAATTTTTGCATTACAATGTCATAAAATGTCCATAATATATCTGCAGTAATAGTGAAATGTGTGTTTAAAATTAAAAATATAATGCTTTGGGCCCTTACAAAATGTTATTAAGAATTTCAGTTTTTCTATTGGTGCGTTTCTTGTTTTCGAATTGGAGGGCTGCACCCTCTCTCTTCGAGCAGTGTCACTCGAAGGCGTGGTTCTTCTTCCAAGCACAATCAACATTGGTGGATTTCTTAGGCAAGCGTCCAGCCCCACTGGTTGCTGATACAGGTGCCAAAAAAAGGAGAGGTTTAGCCAAGCGACTAAATGATAAGGCTCGGAGAAAAACCTGAGTAAATATAGGTAACAATTTTAATCGCTGGAGAGAAGTTATGGTCCTAAATGGGCTGAATTCTGATGCAGAGATGGCCTGTTTTTTGCTTGACAGGCAACGTTACCAAGATGTTGAGCCAGCTAAATTAGCTAGCTAGCTAATGTTAGCTGTGACGTTTGTGAATGGAGAATCCGGGTTAGCTTTATGCTATCTAAATTATATGGCTGTCTTGATAAATAACTAAGGTTTGCATAATATTTTACGATCAAAACCAGTCAGGATATAGACATAACCTTGTATGTTTCTGAGAGTCATGATAATTTAGAACCTACTTACATTTTTGCGTTGGAGGCTCGCTAACGTTTCATGTGCATTTCTCCGTTTGAAAGTGATAGAACTGTAATGGCGCTCAGCTAACTAGCTAACATTATGTAGCTTGGTAGAAAGTTGACAAGCAAGCTCACTAGCTAAGTTTTGTGACATACATTAGCAAGCTAGCTGGCTAGCTAGATATAATGTGATATAATACTTGGACATGTGCATAGTAAAAATCGAATTTCTCAACTTCTAGTTAGGCCCCACCACAATCCACTCCAAGGAAAGTGTTACCTCTGCCTGCTTTATCAAGCATCCAACACCACACTGTCAGATATGTGAGAATACATGCTTCATTTCAATAGGAGAATAGCTAGATGCTTTTTTTCCTATTCCTTTCAAAGATGGCTATTGGGTAGTGTGAACTTTCCTGTGTGTGCATCATTTATGGTTGGTTTATGTGTCCCTCTCTTTGTGCTTACCTTCTTTGAGTAGCCTATGTGGGGGTGTATCTCTCCGGGAACTTTCATGTCTCCGTTTCTAGTATTCAAAATATTTGCCAGTAATGAAGATACTATATGCTTGGAGTATGACCGACTGTCTTTTTCTAAAGGGGGATGAGTTTCTGGAGGAGCCTGCAGTGGTTGAGCTAGATGGGAGCACCATGGAGGCGACAGAAGTCGAAAACAAGCTACACTAAAGTTTTTTTGTTGTTAACTATTGTTGGGGAATAATCAGAATTGGTTAGTAACATAGGTAAGATGTTTTATATTCATCATATGTTTGTAAGTTACTTCTCATCAGAATGTTATTTTTGTATAATACTGTGGCAGGGTTGCAGTTATCTGTTCTATGTCAAGACTAAGTTGCATGGGCCGCAGAGAGGGGAGAGGTCAAGGTATCATCATGTGTAAACATATCTTTTGCTCCACTGTGTCTGTGTGCCAGTCACTCCCTACTTTTCCCATCGGGGAGAGGAGGATGGGTTGTCTGGAATCATTCTATGCTCTCCGTGAGTTTGTCCAATATTGGTTGTATTTAGAATTGGTTGTATCTAAATGACAATTTGATATATGCCTGTTGATATGGAGGATTGGTTTATGGTTCTGGGGTTTGAGTAAGGAGACAAAGCTGAACGATATATTATGTCTATGCTGTCTGACTATGTGTGTTAAAGGATCTCAGTTGCATTGTAAGGGGGCTCTCAGAGAATTCATTGAGAGACACTGAATTGATCTGACAGTCACAGGATTGTGATAGAGCTCATATAATTAAAGATGGACTTTGATAACTAACTCTGACTTGTGTGTGGTTTGCGCTCATGATTTGGTAAATAGAGGAAATTTCCACGACACTATTCCCAGACATTGTCACCCTATGCAGTGCATTCGAAAAGTATTCAGAACCCTTGGCTTTTTCCACACTTTGTTATGTCACATCCTTATTCTAAAAAACATTTATTTTTATTTTGTATCCTCAGCAATCCTCAAACAATATCCAATAATGACAAAGCAAAAACAGATTTGGGGATTTTTTTGCAAATGCATTGAAAATAGAAAACTGAAATAGTATTCAGACCCTTTACTCAGAATTTTGTTGAAGGAACTTTGGCAGCGATTACAGCCTCGAGTCTACTTGGTCATGACGCTACAAGCTTGGTACACCTGTATTTGAGGAGTTTCTCCCATTCTTCTATGCAGACCCTCTCAAGCTCTGCCAGGTTGGATAGGGAGCGTCGCTGAACAGCAATTTTCAGGTCCCTCCAAAGCTGTTTTATCAGGTTTATCAAGTCTGGTTGGGCCACTCAGAGACTCGTCCCTAAGCTACTCCGGCTTTGTCTTGGCTGTGTGCTTAGGGCCGTTGTCCTGTAGGAAGGTGAACCTTCCCCCAGTCTGTCCTGAGCGCTCTGGAGCAGGTTTTCATCAAGGATCTCTCTGTACTTCGCCCTGTTCATCTTTCCCTCGATCCTGACTAGTTTCCCAGTCCCTGCCGCTGAAAAACATCCCCACAGCATGATGCTGCCACCACCATGCTTCACCTTAGGGAATGTGCCAGTTTTCCTCCAAACATGATGCTTGGCATTCAGGCCAAATAGTTCAATCTTGGTTTCATCAGACCAGAGAATCTTGCTTCTCATGGTCTGAGTGTCCTTTAGGTGCCTTTTGGCAAACTCCAAGTGGGCTGTCATGTGCCTTTTACTGAGGAGTTGCTTCTGTCTGGTGACTCTACCATAAAAGCCTGATTAGTGGAGTGCTGCAGAGATGGTTGTCCTTCTTTCCTTTTTGCTCTGACATGCACTGTCAACTGCAGAACCTTATATAGACAACTATGTGCCTTTCCAAATCATGTCCAAATCAATCAAATTTACCACAAGTGGACTCCAATGAAGTTATAGAAACATCTCAAGGATGGTTAATGGAAACAGGATGCGCCTGAGCTCAATTTTGAGTCTCATTGAAAAGGGTCTGAATTCTTATGTCAATAAGCTATTTATGTTTATTTTTTATTTTTGATGCATTTGCAAAAATGTCTAAACACCTGTTTTCTCTTTGTCATTATGATATGTTGTGTGTAGATTGATGAGGGAAAACAAATATTTAATACATTTTAGAATAAGGCTGTAACGTAACAAAATGTTGAAAAAAGGGAAGGGGTCTGAATACTTTCCGAATGCACTGTAGTTTTTGGAGTTTAATGTTACCTCATTTCATTTGTTTAATTTCACCTCATCACTCGACATTCTGTGTGTCCAGTGGTTAGCTGGTAGACTGCTGCTGTAGCTGTATTAAATGGCTGACTAGCTAGCTAGCTATGCCTATGTTAACAAATCCACAAAGGCTAGGCTTGTTGAGAAAGGGGGCAGGTGTGGGGAGGGGCGAGAGTTGTTTGAAAATAGCCTAACTGTCGTTGTAATACGCCTAGCTCCCACAATGTGGGAGAAAAATAGCGTTATCTCCTTTAACATCAGCTCACCATGCTCCTTCACACATGTAGAACCCTCTGTGGAAAGAGTTCTACGCAGAACCCAAGGGGTTCTACCTGGAACCCAAAAGGGTTCTAATTGGAACCAAATAGGTTCTACCTAGAACCAAAAAGTGTTCTTTAAAGGGTTCTCCTATGAGGACAGCCAAATAACCTTTTTGGTTCTAGATGTCACCCTTGTATAGTACAGTTCATTGATATGGGTCAGGCCAAGCAGAGACATATACAGTAGGCGAACAAGTACTATAGCAACTGCCATCAATGAGCTACACAATTTAAATCTACAGGTACACAGCTTCATCTAAAATCAGGTACAAACAAACACATCAATTATGTTTCCATGCCAGCTAAATGTTGATTAAGCATGAGATGATTGAAACCATGGGTTTAGTGTGCTGCTGGATGCTGCTGAGTGAAGAGACAGGAATGTATTTATTTTAGTGCAATAACATTTACTTAGCCTGTAACAGAGTTGCTGGCCTGTGCTTTTTCTAATTGGTGCCAGTGGCTAAATCCTATCCATTTGCATCGACCTCCTTTGAAGACAGATGCAGATGAGCCAAACAAGTTCGCTAATTATGCCGGAGCGGAGCACGCCGAGGAGTGTGTGTGTGCTCTGATTGCAAGGAGTATGTATGTATGTCTGTGTGAGAGAGATAGAGAGAGAGTAAAGTGTATGTGTGTGGCTGTGGAGCCAAGGGGATATACAGCGTGACATTTAACCAGAGTTCACCAGACACACCAATCATGAATGGAATCCCAAATTAAACTAATGCTATAAATTTACATAACTTTATACCACTGCACAAACACACTGCATGTCCAGCCCGGCGGCCCCACTAGAACACCCTCAGTAGGTACCAGAACTATACTCAACGGCTGTAGAAGGAATCACCTATTGAGAATATAATTCTGACAAATAAACTTTAAAATACCCCTTATGGACAATATGGTTTTATCCACAAAACCCAATGTTCTTCCATCCCATCAAACCAAACAACAAGCAACAGTCCAGCTAAAATATGCAGATGGACACACGAATCTACACCCCAAAGTCATTGGGCTGGGGTGCATGATGTGCTGGTTGTGTCCTGTCCGTCTAATGGCTGGTGTTGTTTCCCCCAGCACATAGACTAATGGCAGCCAACAGACCGGTCTCCACTGTGCACTCTGGTTGACACACACACACACTGTCAAATTGTCCTGGAAATTCTAATCAATAATGAGGAGAGACAAGGTCAATCACCAATCAGAATATAACTTTATTCAGAATTTATGAAACATAGATTCATTTTTGCAATAATTAACGCTTGTCGACAACCCGCCCGTAGGTGATTCATTGAGAAGCCCAACGAGCGGATTTGAGCCTCGGCATTTTATACTAAAGTCCATCCTCCTACATGTTCATGACAAACAACAGATGTATGGAATGGGTCACAAGGTTAAAATTTGTACGAAAGATACAAATAATTCACAGCAAACAGAATCTGCAGTAAAGACTTCTCATTGTGTAGAAACCAGGGCCTGGCCCAGAGCCATCTCTCCCTGGTACCTTTCAGTCAGGCACACAGACACTAATCATGCTATGGAATGTTGTCTTTATCACCAATCCATCGTAAATCCACTGTCTGTGGTAAATCCCCCAGAGGCCCGCTTTCAGTTCACACAGACACAATAGAGTTATAAGAACCCTCTATTCTGTTGCATAAAACAACCATTTGATGCAATAATAGTATTATAACATTAATCTTGTCATTTCTGTTCTGACACACACACACACACGCACGCACGCACGCACACACACACACACACACACACACACACACACACACACACACACACACACACACACACACACACACACACACACACACACACACACACACACACACACACACACACACACACACACACACACACACACACACACACACACACACACACACACACTCCACTGTACATTGGGCTTATGTGTGTGATGTATAGTGAAGCAGTGAGTGAGTGTAGAACAAGCAAAGTGGTGGCAGGATGCTACTGATACACTAGGAGCAGGACAGTGAGATGTTAACCCCTTTGGAAGATTTACATGTGACACATCGTTAGCACTCACGATAGGATGCAGTCTGCACTCTAAAACATATGCAAAATGCATTCTCCCGAGAAAATGCTTAGACATCTTGGACTTCTATCAGCATCTTGATGAGAGAACATATTTTAGAGAGGATCTACCCACTATGGAACATACTAAAAGTGATAGTTACCCTTTCATTGTCAAGGCATTTCTTTGTTCAGCTGTCAATGTATTGTTAATGCTTTTATTTTTTTTGAAGAGTAGCTGCTGCAATAGCAACAGCTAGCGGGCAGCCTAATAAAATAGCTATATAAAAAATAATGAAATAACTTAGGAGTTAATTAGATTGACGTAAAGCAGGTCAGGCAGAATGAAGAGAACTAGTAGGGGCCTACTTGAAATGACACATGCACACAAAGCTGATGTAAGCCTATTTAATTCCCAGGAACAACTATTTAATAACATTTCTGTTACAAGACAAAAATAGTGCTTTTGTTTGCTATTGAGCTCACTGTTCAGTTCATTCAATGGTAGTTTTTTTATAGGCAATGTTCTGTGTCGTGAGCTTCATGGCTTTACTCGTGTTGAATGGCTCCTTGAATAGCTCCATCACGACAAGGCAGGCTCACACACACACACACACACACGCACACACACACACACACGCCAGGGGCAAATTGCCTGAAGATATTTCCCGCTGAACTGAAGAGCCCTAAGACGGAAGAAGAGAGGCTCTCTGAAGTGAGATATATGTTTGCTTTTGAGGAACCTTACAGGAGACAGCTGCTGTGACTTACAGACCATTTGCTGCTTGTGAGGGAAAACAAGATGTAAAGCAATACTTTTCTGTGGTCCTTCCTCCGTCTGTGTCTGGCTGGCACGGGCCAAATTGAAAAGAACCTGTGGACTGTAATGAAAAGAGATAGGGTTTCGTGGTGTAACTGTGTAAGCAGGGGACATATATTGGCTACACACACGCAGACACTGGCAGGATTACACACACAACTCAAACAGATGCATATACACCAACACACGTACGCACCCACACACCTACACACGCGTTAACGCACACATGACACACTTACAGGGATACAATGAAGCCCTTTATCTACTTCCCCAGAGTCAGATAAACTTGTGGATACCATTGTTCTGTCTCTGCATGCAGTTTGAAGGAAGTTGCTAACTAGCACCATCAGTAACTAGTGTTGGGGCAATGATCGGAAGTCATTGCACCAACACCAGTTAGAATTGGCTTGCAAAATGACCTCTAACTTATCTCATACTGGATCCATTCACACCAATGCAAACTAATCATGACACACAAACACACTGCCAGTCCCCCTCAGACAGGTATAGGAGTGTGAGAGAGAGAGAGAGAGAGAGAGAGAGAGAGAGAGAGAGAGAGAGAGAGAGAGAGAGAGAGAGAGAGAGAGAGAGAGAGAGAGAGAGAGAACGAGAGAGGCCTATCTCACAGATGAGGGAGGACGGGAAGCCACAAGGCTTGTTTTTAATTAAAAGCTCATTAAAAAGTGTTAATGACAAACATTGTATTAACATTCCTTACACATGCTTCTCAGTCACCCAGGATTTGATAGGATTTGATAATACATTACTGTTTTTTGGGGGGTTCTCAGCTACATGTATGTGCTGTGACCCTCATTAACATCAAACTGCTAATTGGCAATAATGTAGACCTACCCACATGGAAAAATACTATAATGTATACTATGTAAGGAATACTATAGTGTTCCCTGTAATGCATTTTCATGTGGGTAGGCCTACATTATTACAGTTGTATTTACAGTTTACTGTAGTATTGTAGTATTTCTTTTTTGTTGCATTTTCTATTGTAATTACTGTAGTGTTTTCGTGGATAGTAGTATACTGTTGTATTTACTGTAGTGCTTTGCAGACTGTAGTATACTATCTGATGAAACCTTGATGAAACCTACAAGAGAAATTCAAAAAAATTACATTTTCCATAACCTGTAGGTAGGTAGGTATGGGTTCTGAACGGAGAGTTCAGAGCTCTTTTTATGCGTTTTTGCAGACTGTATTGTTTTTGAAAACATTCCTGTAGTATTTACAACAGCATTTTGTTGGGGATAATACTCTATTATTCTACAGCAGTGGTTCTTAACCTTGTTGGAGGTACTGAACCCCAACAGATTCATATGCGCATTCACCGAACCCTTCTTAATTGAAAAAAAAAATCTAATTCAAAACATAGGTATATATTTGACTGGTGCACAAAATGAACCGTGCATCAACATCACTGTATTCAAAGAACAAAATCATCAAAACATTTTCACACAGATTATCATTTTCACACAAAAACAAAAACATAATAATGAATATTTACTGCAAATCAGTGTGACTTCTGCTGTTGCCTTTCAGAGACCAGTTCAGAAATGCGCGGCTTCACCTTGGCAAGTGCCACTCTCATGTCATTTTCGCAACAAAGTCTGTTCCTTTTCTTCGTTTTTATGTCCAGCATCCTCGAAAAGGATTGCTCGCAAAGATATGTTGTAACAAACGGTATGAAAATCTCCAGAGCTTTCTTAGCAATAACAGAGTACGTTACCATTTGTTGACACCAAAACGTTGAAAGAGTTGTTGTTCTGAAAAGTTGCTGTTGAACCTGGCTCTGCTGAATTTCAATGATTTCATCGAGGTATTCATCATTGACATCTGTTGTCTCAACACTAAACGTGAACGGCTGTCTCACCCATGCTGGATATGACTCTCTTGTAGGGAAGTATCCGTCGAGAGACTTTGCAAGCTCATCTAAGTGCATGGCAATTGCTTGCTTCAGTTCAGCGGGTACAGAAATGTCTCCGATTCCATAACAGTAGCTTTTTTTGAAAAGCCTTCAGGTTTTCCTCAGCTTCGATGATGTTGACTCCACCGCCCTGCATCTTTTGATTGAGATGATTGAGAGCTGCGAAGATATCGGCCATGTACGCTAAAATGAGAATGAACTCAGAATTTTTGACGCAATCTGCATGACAATGTTGGTGCTCTTGCAAAAACAGGGCTAATTCCACACGCACGGCAAAAACACGATTCAGCACCTGTCCCCAGGATAACCACCTAACGTTAGAATGGTACAGAAGTACCTCGAATTCAGAGCCCATTTCTTTACACAGCTCACTGAAGATGCGATGCCGCAGAGCACTAGTTCGCACATAGTTCACGCATTCAACTACAATTTTTAATACTTCTGCCAGTTTTGGAGGCAAGGTTTTTGTTGCCAACGCATGCCTATGCAGAATACAATGCGTAACAATGATGTGTGGTGCATTGGCTTTCACTAGCGCACCAAAACCAGACTTTCTTCCCAGCATGACTGGAGCTCCGTCCGAACAAACTGCAGAAACCATATCCCACGAAAGATTGTTGTCTTTGAAGAAGTCATCCACAAGTTTCTTCACATCGGCTGCCTTGGTTGTTGTTGTAAGAGGCTTACAAAATAAAAATTCTTCCTTTATCACGTCGTCTTTCACATAGCGCACGAATACAGCAAGCTGGCTTAGATTGGAAACGTCTGTGGTCTCGTCGAGTTGAAGGCTGAATTTTGCCGGGCTTGAAATCAGATCTGCAACTACTTGAGCCAAGATGTCTTTGCTCATATCCTCTATTCTGTCGCTGATGGTGTCATTTCAAAGAGGAATTTGGGATAACTTAACTTCAGCCTCTTTTTCCAGCATGATATTCGCCATCTTCAACACAGCTGGTTTTATGAGTGTTTCACCAATGGTGTGTGGTTTGCCCTGCTTTGCGATCAGGTAAGCAACTTCGTACGATGCTGTGAGGATCGGTTTGTTGATGGGTACAAAGCCGAGAACCGGCAGAGTAGCCTTTTCATCGAATCTGGCTCTCTTCACATTGAATTCAGCGAGTTGTTGTGTTCTTGTATTTTCCATCTCCATGCAGCTTAAGGAAGTGTTCTCTTGGTTTTGAAGGTGCTAGACTAGAATTGCTCAACTTGGCATTGCAAATCATGCAGTTAGGACACTGACTCCCATCACGTTCGGTTATACATGTAAATCCATATTGTACATATTCGTCCGACCACTTTCTTTTTTGCTCGACATAGTAAGTATGAAGGGATTAAAATATTAAGAAAGAAATCACAAGACGTACCATCACCACAGTCACAAACTGAGCGCACCAAATTCCCTGCAGCACAGATAGGCCAAGCGATGTAGCGTGATCACCTGCAGCCAATGATGGCCAAGCGGAGCGTGTCATCACGAATCATATGAATCGGATGTTTTGTCTTGACCTCCGCCGAACCCCTGAGACCGACTCACCGAACCCCTGGGGTTCGATCGAACCCAGGTTAAGAACCACTGTTCTACAGTATACTACAAAATTCTATACTAAGTGCTACACATGATTGAGGGACACTACAGTGTATAGTAGAGTATTCTACAGTATACTACAGATGACTAAAGAATCCTATAGAAAGTACTGTAGTATTCTGTAGTAAAAGCTTTCTGGACAAATCTGCACAGTGGTTGAGACAGTAAAATAGCACCCCCAGCTGGTTAACACAATTGTTCCACTTCTCAAGCAGGAAGGATACAAGCAAATGTTTATATTATGTAGAAGAGTAAACAACATTATCTTTCCAACATTTCCTGTTGACAGTGAAAATAGACTCGGCCTATATTCAAAATGTATCGTAACAAAGAAAAGGAGCTCACTGCTTGTGAAACATTAGCATTTTGAATTGTAATTGTATGAGCCATGAAGTGAACACTAACGCAACTCTCTTCATTGAGTCCCTGTAACTTTGTCAAGTTTTAGTGTGTGGTCTGTAAGGCAATAATGGAGGGTTGGACAAACTAAGCCTTCTCTAAAGCTGGGTAACGTTTTAGAGTGAAAATGAAAATGGGAGAGTAGTGCTATAAATAATTTATGTGAACTGCATTGCTGTAATTCAAGCAGTCCTATGAATTATGGATTTCAAATGTAGCTCTTAAAACAGTCAAGGTAAAAAAGTTTGTTTTATATTTTTATTTTATTTTATTTTAGCTGTGAATTTGAGGTTAGGCGGGTCATAGACAAGAGTGTGAGAGCTTTTATGCAGCCACTCTCCACCTCCCAAGGTTAACATTTTTTAGGCCATGCTGAGACAGGTCCCATTTTACCTGTGTACCTACAGTACACTGTCCAGCAGACAAATGACAACTATTAGCCTACGCTCACATGACTGTGTTTTGTTGACTGTGCATAAGGCCCATTCAGAGCTAGGGGGAAAAAAGTGTTCACGATCTCTGCCACTTCCGCTTGAAACCAGCTTCAAAATGTCCTGAAATTACAGGAGATCGTCCCTTTAAATGAGTTGAAAGATAGTTTTCCATCATCCGTGTTTACTCTAAGTGGGGGGGATGTCAATGTTTTAACCCCTAGTTGGCCCCCCTAGACCCCCACACCTCCCCAAAACCATCTTTCTGCTCCATATGGAAATGTATGTTTTTAAACTGAAGTGCTTTATGTTTCATGCTGTATGTGTTTTCCATCGAATGCTGTAAGGTGTTTCCATCAAATTAACTTGTTGCAGATAAAAGGCTGTGCGTGATGACATTGTCGCATACAAATAACTTTTGCAATTAAATTCCCATGTAAACAAATAAAAAATGCAAGTTAAATGGGTTTTCATTGCATTTTGAACTCTACTGAGGGTTTTGTTACGAAATCATGTTGTTGTGAAGCGAAACGTGCCCACTCACATGCACTCTAACCAACAGCTCGCAGATACCGTGTGAGTATAGCCTACATGAGGAGATTTTATTGACAAAAGAGTGATATTATTTTTAATTGTCAAACGGCAGCCAAGCATCGATCATCATGTCACCAGAATGAAACCCTCGATATTTATTGGAAAGAAGCATGGAGCTCATCGCCATGCACCTTCACCACCCTAAGAAGTTCATCACAACGTATTTAATATGTACGTAAAGGTAGACTCAGCGATAGGACGTAGATGCAGAAAGTAAACAGCATAGTGGATCAATTCCTGCAACAACTAAGAGCGTTGAAGCTTGACTCTCAACTTCTCCTCTGTTTTGGTGCCTGGATACCATGCTGTGAACAGCGTGAAGTGAACCCTGGCACATGCGCAGATACTGTGTGTGACTGTGTGAAAACAAAGTCTTGCATCTTGCTCATCTCAATATCTGCGTTGCTGCTCGTGGCAACGTCATTTCACTGAGTCAACCTTTAATAAACTGCATGCTTTCCCGAATATTAGGACTCCAAGTTTACTTCGATATATGATAGTTATTATATCAATATTTGCACATAAAGTCATTTCCACCACCATTTCTCAAATTATTAATTTTACATGCCTTTTCCATCAGACCTGTCATGACATTTTTTATCCGACATACTTTACTCACATTAAAAAAGTTAGATGGAAACCTGGTTAGTGTGCCTGAAACTTTGTGTGCTTCTATTTTGGCCATGTCTTTCTTGTAAAATAGATTGTTCCTCTCAATGATAAATGTAAAATAACTGGTAAAATAAAGGTAAAATAACGTAATTGCACCACATGTACAACTCTGATTTGCACTGATTGTCACGTTCTGACCATAGTTCTTGTGTGTTTCCCTTGTTTTAGTGTTGGTCAGGACGTGAGCTGGGTGGGCATTCTATGTTGTGTGTCTAGTTTGTCTGTTTCTGTGTTTGGCCTGATATGGTTCTCAATCAGAGGCAGGTGTTAGTCATTGTCTCTGATTGGGAACCATATTTAGGTAGCCTGTTTTGTGTTGGGTTTTTGTGGGTGATTATTTCCGTGTCTGTTTCACCACACAGGACTGTTTTCGGTTTTCACAAGTATTGTTTTGTATATTTGTAGTGTTTTCTCGGTATTCGTCTTTATTAAAGCTGTTTAACCCTAACCACGCTGCGTTTTGGTCCGCCTCTCCTTCCCAGGAAGAAAGCCATTACAGAATCACCTACCAACCAAGGACCAAGCGGCGTGGTAAACAGAGGCAGCAGCAAAAGCAGAAGGAGGAGAAGCAACAGGTGCAGCAGGAGAAGCAGCAGCAGCAGGAGCATCAGCAGCAAAAGCAGCAGCAGGAGAAGCAGCAGAGGCAGCAGCAGCAGCAGAGGCAGCAGCAGCGGGAGAGGCTGCACTATTTGGAAAAATGGACTTGGGAGGAGATCCTTGACGGAAAAGGACCCTGGGCAGAGCCAGGGGAATATTGCCGCCCCAAAGCTGAGCTGGAGGCAGCGAAAGCAGAGAGGCGGCATTATGAGGAGCTAGCACGGCAGAGCGGCTGGAAGCCCGAGAGGCAACCCCAAACATTTCTTGGAGGCACAGGGAGAGTATGGCAGAGTCAGGAGTCAGACCTGAGCCAACTCCCCCTGTTTACCGTAAGGAGCCATGGATGTTATCGGAGCTAACGGCGAAGCTGAGTCTGAGAGCGTCGAGGAGTTATTGGACAGAATAGAGGAGAGTGAACGGATGGGAGATGAGGAGACACTTGTGGAGGTGTTAATAGAATTGGGGGAGTGGGAAGAGAGAGAGAGAGCAGTTGATTTGACGTAGTATGCAAGGCATTCGCCCTGAGGTGCGTGTCCCCAACCCAGTACCACCAGTGCCGGCACCCCGCACCAGGCAATCTCTCCATCCCATCAATACAGGTGCTCCCACCTCTTCGGCACTACCAGAGTTTCTGCCCCTCAGTCCAGAGGCGCCAGAGCCCCTCAGTCCAGAGGCGCCAGAGCCCCTCAGTCCAAAGGCGCCAGAGCTTCTCTGTCCAGTGCTGCCAGAGCCTTTCTCCTCTCCAGCTCAGCCGGAGTCTCCCGCCTGTCCGGCTCTGCCAGAGCTTCAGCCCCTCAGTCGAGAGGCGCCAGAGCCCCTCAGTTCAGAGGCGTCAGAGCTTCTCTGTCCAGCACTGCCAGAGCCTTCCTCCTCTCCAGCGTTGCTGGAGTCTCCAGTCTGCCCGGTGCCGCCAGAGCTGGCCGTCTGCCCAGCGCCGCCTGAGCTGCCCGTCTGTCCAGAGCCGCCAGAGTCTCATGTCTGTCCAGAGCCGCCAGAGTCTCTTGTCTGTCCAGAGCCGCCAGAGACGCCAGTCAGCCAGGATCCGCCAGAGCCGCCAGTCAGCCAGGATCCGCCAAAGCCGCCAGTCAGCCAGGATCCACCAGAGCCGCCAGTCAGCCAGGATCCGCCAGAGCCGCCAGTCAGCCAGGATCCACCAGAGCCGCCAGGGTTCGCCAGAGCCGCCAGGATCCGCCAGAGCTGCCAGTCAGCCAGGATCCGCCAGAACCACCAGTCAGCCAGGATCCGCCAGAGCCGCCAGTAAGCCAGGATCCGCCAGAGTTGCCAGTCAGCCAGGATCCACCAGAGCCATCTGTCAGCCAGGAGCTGCCAGTGCCGTCAGTCAGCCAGGAGCTGCCAGAGCCATCAACCAGCCTGAGCTACCTCTCAGTCCTGAGCTACCCCTCAGTCCTGAGCTACCCCTCAGTCCTGAGCTGCCCCTCAGTCCTGAGCTGCCCCTCAGTCCCGAGCTGCCCCTCAGTCCCGAGCTGCCCCTCAGGCCGGAGCTGCCCCTCAGGCCGGAGCTGCCCCTCAGTCCAGTGGGGCCCTTTGTTAGGGTTCCTAGGCCAATTTCGGCGGCGAGGGTCACCACTCAAAGGACGCTAAGGAGGTGGACTAAGACAATTATGGAGTGGGGTCCACGTCCAGCGCCAGAGCCGCCACAGCGGACAGATGCCCACCCAGACCCTCCCCTATAGGTTTAGGTTGTGCGGTCGGAGTCCGCACCTTGGTGGGGGAGGGGGGGTACTGTCACGTTCTGACCATAGTTCTTGTGTGTTTTCCTTGTTTTAGTGTTGGTCAGGACGTGAGCTGGGTGGGCATCCTATGTTGTGTGTCTAGTTTGTCTGTTTCTGTGTTTGGCCTGATATGGTTCTCAATCAGAGGCAGGTGTTAGTTATTGTCTCTGATTGGGAACCATATTTAGGTAGCCTGTTTTGTTACACTGATAGGCACACTTTCTGCGCATTGTTGTTCCAATAATTGTTTTATTTAGTGTACGATAAGCATATGTATTAAGTATCCTAAATAATGCCATATATTTACTGTTTTTGAAAAATAGTAAATTTGAAGGCAAAAAAAGGTAGCATGATGGCGCCGGAGGGGGAAGGCTGCTCTCTTATCGGCTCTTAACCAGCCACGCTATTTTGTTTGTTTTTTCGCGTTGTTTGTAACTTGTTTTGTACATAATGTTGCTGACACTGTCTCTTTTGACTAAAAAGAGCTTCTGAACATCATAACTGCGATTGCTCACCTCAAACTGGATGAAGAGTTCTTCTTCAGTGAGTCGGATGTGAGGGATATACTACAGACACCCGACCAAATCCCTGTTATTCGCTGGAGAAGGAAACATAGATTTCGCGGAAAGAGATCGGGCTGCCTTGTGAGGATCAGGCAACGTGTGGCTAATCTGCCCATGCCTTCCTTAGTGCTAGCTAATGTTCAATCGCTGGAAAATAAATGGTACGAACTGAAAGCACGTTTATCCTACCAACGGGACATTAAAAACTGTAATATATTATGTTTCACCGAGTCGTGGCTGAACGACAATGAGAACATACATCTCACGGGTTATACACTCTATCGGCAAGACAGAACACCAGCCTCTGGTAAGACATGGGCCGTGGGCATATGCATTTATGTAAACAAAAGCTGGTGCACTTCTAAGGAAGTCCCAAGGTTATGCTCTCCTTAGGTAGAGTATCTCATGATAAGCTGTAGACCACACTATCAACCTAGAGAGTTTTCATCTGTATTTTTTGTAGCTGTCTACACACATTGAGGGAAAAAAAGTATTTGATCCCCTACTGATTTTCTACGTTTGCACACTGACAAATAAATTATCAGTCTATAATATTAATGGTAGGTTAATTTGAACAGTGAGAGACAGAATAACAACAAAAATATCCAGAAAAAGGCATGTCAAAAATGTTATTAATTGATTTGCATTTTAATGATGGAAATAAGTATTTGACCCCCTCTCAATCAGAAAGATTTCTGGCTCCCATGTGTCTTTTATACAGGTAATGAGCTGAGATTAGGAGCACACTCTTAAAGGGAGTGCTCCTAATCTCAGTTTGTTACCTGTATAAAAGACACCTGTCCAAATAAGCAATCAATCAATCAGATTCCAAACTCTCCACCATGGTAAAGACCAAAGAGCTCTCCAAGAGAGTCAGGGACAAGATTGTAGACCTACACAAGGCTGGAATGGGCTACAAGACCATTGCCAAGCAGCTTGGTGAGTAGGTGACAACAGTTGGTGCGATTATTCGCAAATGGAAGAAACACAAAAGAACTGTCAATCTCCCTCGGACCGGGGCTCCATGCAAGATCTCACCTCGTGGAGTTGCAATGATCATGAGAACGGTAAGTAATCAGCCCAGAACTACACGGGAGGATTTTGTCAATGATCTCAAGGCAGCTGGGACCATAGTCACCAAGTCACACTATGCCGTGAAGGACTGAAATCCTGCAGCGCCTGCAAGGTCCCCCTGCTCAAGAAAGCACATATACATGCCCGTCTGAAGTTTGCCAATGAACATCTGAATGATTCAGAGGACAACTGGGTGTTGTGGTCAGATGAGACCAAAATGGAGCTCTTTGGCATCAACTCAACTCGCCGTGTTTGGAGGAGGAATGCTGCCTATGACCCCAAGAACACCATCCCCACCGTCAAACATGGAGGTGGAAACATTATGCTTCACCGCATCAAAGGGACGATGGACGGGGCCATGCAACGTCAAATCTTGGGTGAGAACCTCCTGCCCTCAGCCAGGGCATTGAAAATGGGTCGTGGATGGGTATTCCAGCATGACAATGACCCAAACACACGGCCAAGGCAACAAAGGAGTGGCTCAAGAGGAAGCACATTAAGGTCCTGGAGTGGCCTAGCCAGTCTCCAGACCTTAATCCCAAAGGAAATCTGTGGAGGGAGCTGAAGGTTCCCTTAATGACTTGGAGAAGATCTGCAAAGAGGAGTGGGACAAAATCCCTCCTGAGATGTGTGCAAACCTGGTGGCCAACTACAAGAAACGTCTGACCTCTGGGATTGCCAACAAGGGTTTTGCCACCAAGTACTAAGTCATGTTTTGCAGAGGGGTCAAATACTTATTTCCCTCATTAAAATGCAAATCAATTTATAACATTTTTGACATGCTTTTTTCTGGATTTGTTTGTTTGTTATTATCTCTCTCACTGTTCAAATAAACCTACCATTAATATTATAGATGGATCATTTCTTTGTCAGTGGGCAAACGTACACAATCAGCAGGGGATCAAATACTTTTTCCCCTCACTGTACCACCACAGACCGATGCTGGCACTGAAACCGCACTCAATGAGCTGTATACTGCCATAAGAAAACAGGAAAACACTCATGCAGAGGCGTTGCTTCTAGTGGCCGGGGACTTTAATGCATGGAAACATAAATCAGTTTTACCTAATTTCTATCAGCATGTTCAATGTGGAACCAGAGGGAAAAAAAGAATAGACCAACTTTACTCCACACACAGAGACGCGTACAAAGCTCTCCCTCGTCCTCCATTTGGTATATCTGACCATAATTATATCCTCCTGATTCCTGCTTACAAGCAAAAACTAAAGCAGGAAGCACCAGTGACTCGGTCTATTAAAAAGTGTTCAGATAAAGCAGATGCTAAACTACAGGACTGTTTTGATAGCACAGACTGGAATATGTTCCGGGATTCCTCCGATGGCATTGAGGAGTACACCACATCAGTCATTGGCTTTATCAATAAGTGCATCGAGGACGTCGTCCCCACAGTGACTGTACATACATAACCCAATCAGAAGACATAGATTACAGGCAACATTTGCACTGAGGTAAAGGGTACAGCTGCCGCTTTCAAGGAGCAGGACGCTAACCCGGAAGCTTATAAGAAATCCCGCTCTACCCTCCGACAAACCATCAAATACAGGACTATGATCGAATCGTACTACACCGGCTCCTGTGGCAGGGCCTGCAAACTATTACAGACTACAAATAGAAGCACAGCCGAGAATTGCCCAGTGACACAAGCCTACCAGACAAGCTAAATAACTTCGATGCTCACTTTGAGGCAAGTAACACTGAAACATGCATGAGAGCATCAACTGTTTCCTGACTGTGTGCTCACACTCTCCGCAGCCGATGTGAGTAAGAACTTTAAACAGGTCAACATTCATAAGGCCACAGGGCCAGACGGATTACCAGCCCGTAGCATTCACATCTGTAGCCATGATGAGCATTGAAAGGCTGGTCATGGCTCACATCAACACCATTATCCCAGAAACCTTAGACACACTCCAATTTGCATACCGCCCCAACAGATACACAGATGATGCAATCTCTATTGCACTCCACACTGCCCTTTCACACCTGGACAAAAGGAACACCTATGTGAGAATGCTGTTCATTGACTACAGCTCAGCGTTCAACACCATAGTGCCCTCAAAGTTCATCACTAAGCTAAGGACCCTGGGACTAAACATCTCCCTCTGCAACTGGATCCTGGGCTTCCTGACGGGCCGCCCTCAGGTGGTAAGGGTAGGTAACAACACATCCGCCATGCTGATCCTCAACACGGGGGCCCCTCAGGGGTGTGTGATTAGTCCCCTCCTGTACCACCTGTTCACTCATGAATGCACGGCCAGGCACGACTCCACCATCATCAAGCCCTCTTCACGACAACACCATCTTTAAGTTTGCCGATGACACAACAGTGGTAGGCTTGATCACTGACAATGACGAGACAGCCTATAGGGAGGAGGTCAGAGACCTGACCGTGTGGTGCAAGGACAACAACTTCTCCCTCAACGTGATCAAGACAAAGGAGATGATTGTGAACTACAGGAAAAGGACCGAGCACACCCCCATTCTCATCGATGGGGCTGTAGTGGAGCAGGTTGAAAGGTTCAAGTTATTTGGCGTCCACATCACCAACAAACTAACATGTTCTAAGCACACCAAGACAGTCGTGAAGAGGGCATGACAAAACCTATTCCCCCTCAGAAGACTGAAAATATTTGGCATGGGTCCTCAGATCCTCAAAAGGTTTTACAGCTGCACCACCAAGAGCATCCTGATGGGTTGCATCAGTGCCTTGTATGGCAACTACTCGGCCTCCGACCGCAAGGCACTACAGAGGGTAGTGCGTACGGCCCAGTACATCACCGGGGCTAAGCTTCCTGCCATCCAGGACCTCTATACCAGGTGGTGTCAGAGGAAGGCCCTAAAAATGGTCAAAGACTACAGCCACCCTAGTCATAGACTGTTCTCTTTGCTACCGCACGGCAAGCGGTACCAGACAGCCAAGTCTAGGTCCAAGAGGCTTCTGAACAGCTTCTATGCCAAAGCCATAAGGCTCCTAAACATCTAATCAAATGGCTACCCAGACTATTTGCATTGCCCCACCCCCCACCCCCATTGAAAACCTCACTTTTAAAAGTTCATATTCTGTTAAATCATACCCAAATAATGTTGTTGACTCATCCTATACTCGTATTTGTGACTAAAGCATAAACTGGAGAAAAAACACCTCACTGTAAATTCTTATCTCAAACAGACCATTTAAAAATGCTACTCGCATGTATATTTGTTAATGACTGGTATACGCCCACATCATTCTGTTGTGGGGGTACACCCACACCATTCCAGCACAGAAAATGAGCTTTTTTATCATACTTAACTACCATTTTTTGGAAGGAAACTATTTCACTCATATTGTAATTAACTATAGGCCATATTTTATAGAAATCTGGAAACACTGGACAATTTCCTTAATGGTAAACTTAACAAAAACTCAAAAATAACAGCTTTAAACTATATATATTATCAATGCACCATCATACCAGGTCATTTAATGCTTAAAATCTGCAAAAAAAAAATAGGAATAAGATATTTGTCATGGAAGTGCCATTTCTTACCGCTCTCTGCAACTTCTGCCCAAAAACAAAACATTTGAAATGAAAATGGCCATCAACACATACTGGGGCAGGAGTTACTGGCTAGCTACAAGTGTTGAGAGTTGGGCCGTTTTTGTGCCCAAAGATTACTTTTAAAGCTGTTCTGCACATTGGGGGCATCATGCCCCCCCATCCCATGAGGCAATTTCGCCTGTGATAAATAGCATAACTTTATAACAATGTCTGAAGATGACAGAAAATAACTGTTTATGTGCAAATCAGTGTTGTGTTAGTGGTGCCATTCCATAAGGCTTTGTCTGAAGAGATTTGACAATATTATTAGGCTATACAAGGATATTTTCATTTGCCATAATGAGCCACATTTATATATAAAAAACATGTATGCCGGACATTGGAAACTGTAACACGAAGGGCGCCATTTTGGTTCAGTAAACAATTCTACCGGCGGATGTTCTCTCCCAGAAGAGCGCCCTACTGCATGCGATTTCCTTTATCTTTCACAGTCATTTAGCGCCTTGTAAAATTGAGCAATGACCGCGTCTTTGTTTGTGCAGAGGTTAGCAGGAGTGTCCGGGGCGCTTGCTGTCACGGCTGGGGCATACGGAGCTCACGGTAGGATTTTACGTCTTCGTAATTGTGCGGGGGATAACAACCAGATTAAATGATTGTGTAACGTTAGTGAACTTTAAAAGTTAGACATGTTGTTGTGTATGTACTGCAGGACAGGCTTATGTCACTCATTGGGCCATGTCACTAGAGCTAAATAATAATGTAATTAGCTATATGTAGCCTACAGTGTGCTTTCCGGCTACAGTTTTCAAGCTACTGTAAATGATGCACATTAACCGAATGAAAAGGCTCCTGATGGCTAAACATAAAGTTACACAAATAGGCTTCACTGTTCTCGATGTCACATGACATGGCCACCTGTTTTGTGGTGCTGCTATTACTGTAGCTGTCCTGGCCCTTTACAATATCTCCTATTTGTTTCTTCAGGTTTCAAAAACAAAGATCCAGGCGATTACTCGATCGTGGTAAGTGTTGTTTCATATGCTATTTAAGCAATAAGGCACAAGGGGGTGTGATATATGGCCAATATACCACGGCTAAGGGCTGTTCTCTTGCACAAGGCAACGAGGCCGTGGTAAATTGGCCATCTCACACCCCCTCGTGCGTTAATGCTTAAAAAGCATTTGCTATTATAAACTGGTTACCAACGTAATTAGAGCAGTAAAAATAAATGTTTTGTCATACCTGTCATACAGTTGAAGTCAGAAGTTTACCTACACCTTAGCCAAATACATTTTTAAACTCTGTTTTTCACTGTTCCTGACATTTAATCCTAGTAAATATTCCCTGTTTTAGGTCAGTTAGGATCACCACTTTATTTTAAGAATGTGAAATGCCAGAATAATAGTAGTGATTTTATTTCAGCTTTAATTTCTTTAATCACTTTCTCTGTGGGTCAGAAGTGTACATGCACTCAATTAGTATTTGGTAGCATTGCCTTTAAATGGTTTAACTTGGGTCAAACGTTTTGGGCAGCCTTCCACAAGCTTCCCTCAAGAAGTTGGGTGAATTTTGGCCCGTTCCTCCTGACAGAGCTGGTGTACCTGAGTCAGGTTTGTAGGCCTCCTTGCTCGCACACATTTTCAGTTCTGCCCACAAATTTTCTACAGGATTGAGGTCAGGCCTTTATGATGGCCACTCCAATACCTTGACTTTGTTGTCCTTAAGCCATTTTGCCAAAACTTTGGAAGTATTGTCCATTTGGAAGACCCATTTGCAACCAAGCTTAACTTCCTGACAGATGTCTTGAGATGTTGCTTCAATATATCCACATAATTTTCCACCCTCGTGATGCCATCTATTTTGTGAAGTGCCAAGGTATTGGAGTGGCCACCACAATGTCCTGACCTCAATCCTATAGAAAATGTGTTGGTAGAACTGAAAAAGTGTGTGTGATCAAGGAGACCTGACTCAATTACACCAGCTCTGTCAGGAGGAATGGGCCAATATTACACCCAACTTCTTGTGGAAGACTGCCCAAAATGTTTGACCCAAGTTAAACAATTTAAAGGCAATGCTACCAAATACTAATTGAGTGTATGTAAACTTCTGACCTAAGACAGGGAATTTGTAAAAGATTAAATGTCAGGAATTGTGAAAAACGGAGTTTAAATGTATTTGGCTAAGGTGTATGTAAACTTCCAACTACACACACACACACACACACACACACACACACACACACGGTACCAGTTAAAACTTTGGACTCATTCAAGGGTTTTTCCTTTATTCTTACTTTTTTCTACATTGTAAAATAATAGTGAAGACATCAAAACTATGAAATAACAAATTTTGAATAATGTAGCAACCAAAAAAAGTGTTAAACAAATATATTTTAAATTCTTCAAAGTAGTCACCTTTTGCCTTGATGAAAGCTTTGCACTCTCTTGGCATTCTCCCAAACAGCTTCATGAGGTAGTCACCTGGAATGCATTTAAATTAACAGGTGTGTCTTGCTAAGTTAATTTGTGGAATTTCTTTCCTTCTTAAATGCGCTTGAGCCAATGTGTTGTGACATGGTAGGGGTGGTATACAGAATATAGCCCTAAATCCATATTATGGCAAGAACAGCTAAAGTAAGCAAAGAGAAACGACAGTCCATCATTACTTTAAGGCATGAAGGTCAGTCAATCTGGAAAATTAAGAACTTTGAAAGTTTCTTCAAGTGCAATTGCAAAAACCATCAAGTGCTATGATGAAACGGGTTCTCATGAGGACCACCACAGGAAAGGAATACCCAGAGTAGAGGTCGACCGATAATGATTTTTCAACGCCGATACTGATTTATTGGGGGTCCAGAAAAGCCAATACCGATTTAAAAAATATATTATTTGTAATAATGACAATTACAACAATACTGAATGAACACTTATTTTAACTTAATACATCAATAAAATTCATTTAGCCTCAAATAAACGAAACCTGTTCAAAAACAGTGTTGAAGAAAGTAAAAGTGCAATATGTGCTATGTAAGAAAGCTAACGTTTAAGTTCCTTGCTCAGAACATGAGAACATATGAAAGCTGGTGGTTCCTTTTAACATGAGTCTTCAATATTCCCAGGTAAGAAGTTTTAGGTTGTAGTTATTATAGGAATTATAGGGCTTTCTCTCTATACCATTTATAGTTCATATACCTTTGACTATTGGATGATCTTATAGGCACTTTAGTATTGCCAGTGTAACAGTATAGCTTCCATCCCTCTCCTCGCTCCTACCTGGCCTCGAACCAGGATCACATCGACAACAGCCACCCTTGAAGCAGCGTTACCCATGCAGAGCAAGGGGAACAACTACTCCAAGTCTCAGAGCGAGTGACGTTTGAAACGCTATTAGCGCGCACCCCGCTAACTAGCTAGCCATTTCACATCGGTTACACCAGCCTAATCTCGGGAGTTGATAGACTTGAAGTCATAAACAGCGCAACTCTTGAAGCACAGCGAAGACCTGGTGACAAAACGCACGAAAGTGCTGTTTGAATGAATGCTTACGAGCCTGCTGCTGCCTACCACTACTCAGTCAGTCTGCTCTATCAAATCATAGACTTAGTTATAGAAATACGAGCCTTAGGTCATAAATATGGTAAAATCCGGAAACTATCATCTCGTAAACAAGACGTTTATTCTTTCAGTGAAATATGGAACCGTTCCATATTTTATCTAACGGGTGGTAACCCTAAGTCTAAATATTCCTGTTACATTGCACAACCTTCAATGTTATGTCATAATTACATACAATTCTGGCAAATTAGGCTGCATACACACTGACTCTGCGTGCAATGAACGTAAGAGAAGTGTCACAATTTCACCTGGTTAATATTGCCTGCTAACCTGGATTTCTTTAAAAATATATACTGGTTTAAAAATATATACTTCTGTGTATTGATTTTAAAAAAGGCATTGATGTTTATGGTTAGGTACACATTGGAGCAACGATACACACCGCATCGATTATATGCAACGCAGGACACGCTAGATAAACCAGTAATCTCATCCACCATGTGTAGTTAACTAGTGATTATGATTGATTGTTTTTTATAAGATATGTTTAATGCTAGCTAGCAACTTACCTTGGCTTACTGCATTCGCGTTACAGGCAGTCTCCTCGTGGAGTGCAATGTAATCAGGTGGTTAGAGCGTTGGACTAGTTAACTGTAAGGTTGTAAGATTGAATCCCCGAGATGACAAGGTAAAAATCTGTTGTTCTGCCCCTGAACAAGGCAGTTAACCCACCGTTCCTAGGCCGCCATTGAAAATAAGAATGTGTTCTTAACTGACTTGCCTAGTTAAATAAAGATTAAATAAAGGTGTAAAAACATTTTTTTTTTTAAATTGGCCAAACCGGTGTCCAAATATACAGATTTTCTATTGTTATGAAAACTTGAAATCGGTCATTCCGATTAATCGGTCGACCTCTAACCCAGCACACTTAACCAGCATGGCTACCACAGCATTCTGCAGAGATACGTCTTCCCATCCGGTTTGGGCTTAGTCCCACTATCATTTGTTTTTCAACAGGACAATGACCCAACACACCTCCAGGCTGTGTAATGGCTATTTGACCAAGAAGGAGAGTGATGGAGTGCTGCATCAGATGACCTGGCCTCCCAATCACCCGACCTCAACCCAATTGCGATGGTTTGGGATGAGTCGACCGCCGAGTGAAGGTAAAGCAGCCAACAAGTGCTCAGCAAATGTTGGAACTCCTTCAAGTCTGTTGGAAAAGCATTCCAGGTGAAGCTGGTTGAGAGAATGCCAAGAGTGTGTAAAGCTGTCATCAAAACAAAAGGTGGCTACTTCAAAGAACATAAATCAAAAAATATATATATATATATTTTGTTACTACATGATTCCGTGTGCGTTATTTCATAGTTTCGATGTCTTTGCTATTATTCTAAAATGTAGAAAATAGTACAAATAAAGAAACATTTGAATGAGTAGGTGTGTCCAAACTTTTGACTGGTATTGTGTATACGCACGCACGCACGCACGCACGCACGCACGCACGCACACACACACACAATTATAAATAGGGAAGTTTGGGTACTTGATGCTGATTGGCTAGAACAGCATTCCAGCTGTGTTTGTCAGATGATATACCACAGGTATGATGCAAAAAGTTTCCAAAAGCAATAAGGCATCTCAGGGCTTTGTGCAATATGGCCAATATACCACACTCCTTCTGGGCTTATTGCGTTAAAATAACCAATATGAATATAATGCAAAGTTATACCACCCTGTCAACTTATTTGTCAGACAGTTCTGGTCTCTAATGTATCTACCTCTCCTCAGCTGTATGAGACGGCCAACAAGTACCACTTCTATCACAGCATAGCTCTGCTGGGGGCCTCTCGCTGTCGGAAACCTGCTGTGGTATGTACTGTATACCTCACTCCAATTCTAATTACAGAATGAACTATTGAACTCTAGTGTTGTAATAGAACATACGGTGTCTTCAGAAAGTATTCCTACCCCTTTAGACTTATTCCACATGTTGTTGTTACAGTCTGAAATCAAAATGGATGAACCATCTACACACAATACCCAATAACGACAAAGTGGAAACATGTTTGTTGAAATTAAATCCAGAAATATTTACATAAGTATTCGCACATGTTAGAATCACTTTTGGCAGTGATTACAGCTATGATTCTTTCTGGATATGTCCAATTGCTTTTCACACCTGGATTGTACAATATTTGCACATTTATTCTTTAAATTCTTCAAGCTCTGTCAAGTTGGTTATTGATCGTTAGACAGCCATTTAAGTCAAATCGATAACTAGGCCACTCAAGGAACATTCAATGTTGTCTTGGCAAGTAACTCCAGTGTATGTTTGGCCTTGTATTTTAGGTTGTCTTGCTGTGTGTGTGTCTGTAAGGAATGCAGAATGAACCAGGTTTTCCTCTATGGTTTTGCTTGTGCTTAGCTATATTCCATTTGATTTTTATCCTAAAAAAACTCCTTGCTGATGACGATCATATCCAGAACATGATGTAGCCACCACCATGCGTGAAAATATGAAGTGGTACTCGGTGATGTGTTGGATTTGCCCCAAACATAACACTTTGTATTCAGGACATAAAGTGAATTTCTTTGCCACATTTTTTTGCGGTTTTACTTTTGTGCCTTTTTGCAAACAGGATACTTGTTTTGGAATATTTTTTTATTCCATACTTTGTAAAGGCTTCCTTTTCGTTCTGTCAGTTAGGTTAATATTGTAGATTAACTACAATGTCGATCCATCCTTAGTTTTTCCTTTGACAGCCATTAAACTCTGTTTTAAAGTCGCCATTGGCCTCATGGTGAAATCCCTGAGTGGTTTCCTTCCTCTCTGGCAACTGAGTTAGGAAGGACGTCTGTATCTTTGTAGTGACTGGGTGTATTGATACACCATCCAAAGTTATTTTCACCCGTCTACCAATAGGTGCCCATCTTTGCGAGGCATTGGAAAACCTCTTTGGTTGAATCTGTGTTTTAAATTCACTGCTCGACTGAGGGACAGATAATTGTATGTGTGAGGTACGGAGATGAGGTAGTCGTTCAAAAAAATCATGTTAAACACTTCATGCATCTGAACTTATTCAGGCTTGCCAGAACAAAGGGGTTGAATACGTATTGACTCAAGACATTTCAGCTTTTCATTTTTAATTTGTAAAAATGTCTAAACAATTTCACATTGACATTATGGGGTATTGTGTGTAGGCCAGTGACACAACATATACATGTTGTAACAACAAAGTGGAAAAAGTCAAGGGATGTGAATACTTTCTGAGGGCACAATAATTATGTATCTGGTTTATTATAATCCTCCGCCTGCATGTATTCTCCATTTTTTGTTTGCATTAGTGATTTGATGTCCAACTACATGTGTTTTCAGATACTGTATGCCACATTCTGAGAAGGCTGTGTGCACGTCTTAAATGGTCAGCCTTAATGGTAAGCGGGGAAGCACACAGTCACTTTCCCCTCTTCTCTCTGCAGGCGGGCGCCCTCCTGGTAGTGGGCATGGGGGCGTTCTGTGGCGCCCTGTATCACCAGGCCCTGACGGAGAACCCTGTCCTGAGGAAACTGGCTCCTTACGGGGGCATGTTCCTGATCGCTGGCTGGCTGGCCATCGCCATCTGAACTCTGTCATTTTAACCACTGACCCCTACTGATGGTGAATGACCTTTCTCTACAGGACACAAACTGACTTATGTTCAGAGAAGAAGGGGCGTTGGTAAAATGTCACTTATCTATACCCTGCTGTTGTTCTGTCATGGGTGTAAAGAGAAGATAAGGTTGTGAGGGATCACTTTTGAAAATGTTCTGTCATCACAGGCTGCGATGTACTCGTGACTTAAATGTCTCTGTTTTTGTGTGTTTTTGTGTGTGGGTGTTAACGCACCGACGTTTCAGTTTGAATGGATCCGAAAGACTAATGTATATTAATCCTTAATCATAAATAAACCTTTTGAAAAGAGTTGATCACTTCTCTGTAACCCCTTATTTGTTCCTACTGAGGAAGCCTTCTGATAGTGAATGTCTCTGGCCCATCAGCATTTCATCTTCTAAGTACCGGTGTACAGAGAACACGGAGTTCATTAACCACTGGCCTCACTTTAGCCGGGGCTACGTTCCTTCAAACCTATCTGTATTCAAATTGGAAGTGAAATTCATTGAAGCGCTAATTCCTTCCTTCATTCCATCCTCCCGTTTCCTGATTGTAGGCTGTGTGTGTGCGTGCGTGTGTGTGTGTGTAGGTCGTCCGCGTGAGGATCTTTTGAAAATTGCTTTATAAATCTCCAGGTCAATTTGCAGGGGGTGGCTCGACGCTCATAAGCCAGCCGACTGACTCGGGAGTCCATTGAAAGTAGAAATCCTATTGACTAAAGCACATCCAAGTGAACTTTGATCACGACTCATAAAATGCTCATTAGAAGGCCGATTAGTGGGCTTTGGGGAAAACGGGGTCAGGCTATCAAACTGCGATTGTTATCTCTGGAATGGAAACTCTGGTTACACAAGTTAGTTAATTTGGGCTCCTGAGACAAGGAGAGGAAGCTGGAAAACGTATGGACTGTTTGTGTGGGAGGGCTTGCTGGAGGCTCATGTATGTGCATTTTAAGTTGATAATGTGAGATGGTGCCACGGACAAAGGAGAGAGATCTGCACCATCATAATGTGTTCAGAATCCATTCACACTCACCCAGCCACATCACACTGTGCCTGTTTCCCTCCACCTCCTGGTTGCTGACATTTTGGGCGTGCAGCGTTGGGACTACACACACACACACACACACACTCAAACAGTCACTCATTACTGAAGCAGCACAGTGTCCCCTCGTTAGAATTGACAACCCTGATCACAACCTTCTGCTCCAATACGCTGTGTTAACTCCCTTTTTTTGGTTTCTCAATCTCTGGTCTCTCTTTCACCCTCTCTCTCAGGCTGTGTCCCTCGCTCTTGGGCTCAGTCTCTCTCTCTCAGGGCCTGTGCTTCACACTTTCTCTTTTGGTCTCTGTTCACTATCCCAGTCTTTGTTTTTGCAGGCCAAAGAAATCACTGGCCTGTGAGGATTCACCCGGTGAGTTTATTGCCTCAGCAATAAACTCTGCCGTTTATTCTGTGTCCTCACTCTGCTTTTATTATCCTAAAGTTGTGAGGCTGGGCACAGACTGTAAAGCAGGTTGCAATGCAATTAGCCCTTTGGCTAAGGGGTTAGGATTGGTGTTCTAGCTACAACTGGACCTCTCTCTGGTGTAGTGGGCGGGAGAGAGAAGGGAGATATTGTTAATTGTATCTCAAGGGAGTTTTGCTTCACAACCCTCTACTTTTGTTACACTGTAGAATGTATTAATTAGTTTAAAGTATATATTTTTTATTTGTTTCTCTCTCACACCACCAAACTCGGTTAGGTATTACCTCAGAACTGAGCTGTGTCCCAAATGGCATCATATTCCCTGCATTGTGCACTATTTTTGACCATGGCCCTTAGTGCTCTTGTCAAAAGTAGCGCACTCTGAAGGGAATAAGGTGCCATTTGGCATGCAGAACAAGCTTCTTTAGGGAGAGCTCTACGGCCAATTGATTTCTTGGTTGTGGTCAAAATGAGCGTGAAGCTTGGCTGGTGTAAGACTATCACTCACACAAACACAAATAGTCTGTCTGAATGCTGGTGGGACTGAGAGGAGAGAGAGACTGACGACTAGGTGGGAAGATGTGCTTCTCAGGATATTTTCCTCAAAAGTGTGAAATGAAACTATGCCTATACCACCCGACACGATTACCCAAAGCCTCTCTCTAATACATTGAACACACACTATACTATTGAGAGAGAACAGCAGCAACTAATCCTCTCTCTGAAGCATCAATTCACAGTACACAGCAGCCCACACATTGAAGCGGAATAACAAGTAATGGCTGTTCAAAGCTCTCACACCACTGCTCCCTCCTGACCTTTACAGACCCTTAAATGGTCAGCACTGTCACACATTCAGGTAGATCATCATCCCCTCACTTCAATGGGCACCGCGCCTCTGCATTAAACACTGGCCAAGTCCCAAATTACCTACATAGTGCACTACTTTTGACCAGGACCCATAGGGTGCCATTGCCTCTTTCAGAGCAGCACACACCTCTTTCTCTATCCCATTGTATTACTGCAATTGAGGCTTCTATGCAGGTTAGACACTGCATGTCAGGCTAAGAGGAGTATGTATGAAAAGGCATAAAAATTCCCCCAGCAACCACCCAATGATTGCTACCTTTGATGGAATGACTGAGGCTGCAGAGTAATGTTGACAAATAAACAGACAGCATTCACACAGAAATCGTATGTCATAGACATAAACTGTAGCTATAAGTGCTGCCCCTCTCTGCCCTGCACCTCTCTCTCTGTCTCTCTACCACTTTCCTCACTTTGTCTTTGATGAATTTGCTGATAGAAGAATTTGAGAAGTGGTTCAACAGATTCCAGTTCCTGGTTGGCTCTAGGTCCTCTCGAGTCTCTCCTCCATTACCTCCACTGGGCCAATTATCTGCACTGTCAGCCTCTCTGATATGGCTTCAAAGGGGGAGGTATTTCAAGGTGACACCGGCAAAGATGGGGTGATGGAGGAGAAACTGGCAATGGTTTGAAGATCTTTTGATGACTGTGCAAATCTCTCCCGTCCTGAAGAAAAAGGGCAAAGGAGGAGAGGAAGGAGTTCAGATGCTGTCAGAGGCAGAGCATTTCGTTCTGCAAGGGGATCCTGTGGTGTCCCTTTGTCTTTTAAAAGCAGAGGGCTGGTTCAGGCGCCATCTCGCCCCCTTGTTCTGCATACGAGTAGAGGTGTCACTTCACGTCAGCTGTATGGAAGCTTTATTTTGCATATTTTTTTATTTATTTAACCTTTATTTAACTAGGCAAGTCAGTTAAGAACACGTTCTTGTTTACAATCATGGCCTACCAAAATCCTTCCGGCTTGGACGGGGGAATAAAAATATAGGACAAAACACACAATGACGAGAGACACCACAGCACAACCTAAAGAGAGACCTAAGAAAACAACAGAAGGTAGAGACAACAATACATCATGCGTAGCAACCACAACTGTCAATAAGAGTGATTGGGTCTTTGAATGAAGAGATGGAGAAAAAAACTGTCCAGTTGGAGTGTTTATTTTGTGGTTTTTTTGCAGCTTGTTCCAGTCACTTGCTGCACCAAACTGAAAAGAGGAGGAACGCAGGGATATGTGTGCTTTGGGGACCTTAAACAGAATGTGACTGGCAGAACAGGTGTTGTATGTGGAGAAAGACACCTGAAACACCTGAAACCGGAGACACCTGAAACCCCACCTCTTTAAGGAATACCTAGGATAGCATAAGTAATCCCTCTCACCCCCCCCCCTTTAAGATTTAGATGCACTATTGTAAAGTGACTGTTCCACTGGATGTCATAAGGTGAATGCACCAATTTGTAAGTCGCTCTGGATAAGAGCGTCTGCTAAATGACTTAAATGTAAATGTGAGGGCTGCAGTAGGTATCTCCGATAGGGGGCAGTGAGGCCTCAGAAGGTTTTATAAATAAGCATCAACCCATGGGTCTTGCAACGAGTTTACAGAGATGACCAGTTTACAGAGGAGTATAGAGTGCAGTGATGTGTCCTATAAGGACCACTGGTGGCAAATCTGATGGCCGAATGGTAAAGAACATCTAGCCCCTCCAGAGCACCCTTACCTGCTGATCTATAAATGATGTCTCCGTAATCTAGCATGGGTAGGATGGTCATCTGAATCAGGGTTCGTTTGGCAGCTGTGGTGAAAGAGGAGTGGTTACGATAGAGGAAACCAAGTCTAGATTTAACCTTCGCCTGCAGTTTTGATGTGTGCTGAGAGAAATACAGTGTACCGTCCAGCCATACTCTCAAGTCCTTGTAAGGGGGTGACTACCACAAGCTCTAAACCCTCAGAGGTAGTAATCACACCAGTGGGGAGAGGGGCATTCTTCTTACCAAACCACATGAGCTTTGTTTTGGAGGTGTTCAGAACAAGGTTAAGGACAGATAAAGCTTGTTGGACACTAAGAAAGCTTTGTTGTAGAGTGTTTAACACAAAATCCAGGAAGGGGCCAGCTGAGTATAAGACTATCATCCAATTGCCTGAGCTATCTTGTTGATGTAAATTGAGAAGAAAGTGGGGCCTAGGGTAAAGCCTTGGGGTACTTCCTTGGTAACAGGCAGTGGCTGAGACAGCAGATGTTCTGACGTTATACACCGACCTCTTTGAGAGAGGTAGTTAGCGAACCAGGCCAAAGACCCCTCAGAGACACCAATACTCCTTAGCCGGCCCACAAGAATGGATTGGTCTAGCATATCAAAAGCTTTGGCCAAGTCAATAAAAATATCAGCACAACATTGCTTAGAATCAAGGGCAATGGTGACACCATTGAGGACCTTTTGAGGTTGCAGTGACACATCCATAACATGAGTGAAACCAGAATGCATACCAGAGAGAATAGTATAGACATCAGGTAAGCCAGTCAGTTGATTATTGACAAGTTCTTCCAATACTTTTGATAAACGGGGCAAAATAGAAAGTGGCCACCTTGATCTCCCCCTTTAAATAAAGAACGCGCCTGTGGCTGCCTTACAAGCAATGGGAACCTCCCCAGAGAGGAGAGACAGGCTAAAAAGGTCAGAGATTGGCTTGGCGATGATAGGGGCTGCAACCTTAAAGAAGAAAGGGTCAAAACCATCCGATCCAGATGGTGACTTGGGGTCAAGTTTAAGGAGCTCCTTTTGCACCTCAGACTGAGTGACTGCCTGCAGGGAGAAAGTTTGTAGCTGGACAGAGGAAAAATAGGGAGAAGCATCAGGGCTAGTCGCATAAGAAGGGGTGGGAGATGAGGAAATATTGGACGGGCAAGGAGGCATGGCTGGGTCAAGTAGGAATCCTGACATAATGAGGTGGTGATTAAAGAGCTCAGCCATGTGCTCCTTGTCAGTAACAACCACATGATCAATATTAAGGGTCATGGGCAGCTGTGAGGAGGAAGACTTATTCTTTAACCGTATTCCTGAACTCCTTAAGGTTAGACCCACAGAAAGAGAACGGCTCCTTAAAGTAACTAACTTTGGCCTTCTGGATAGCCTGAGTGCACTTATTTCTCATTTGCCTGAACGAGAGCCAGTCAGCCTGAGTATGCATGTGCCGAGCCTATTGCCAAATGGAATTCTTGAGGTGGGTTAACTCGGATCACAGTCGAACCAGGCGCTGAACCGGTTTTTAATTATCATTTTCTTTATGTGGGTGTGTTTGTTAACAATACCACTGAAAAAAAAAGAAAGTCCAAGCATCTTTGACAGAGCTAATTCTATATCAATTTACAGAGGCCAGGTCATGAAGGAAGGCTTGCTCATTAAAGTTTTTTTTAGCATGAGTCTTTGACAAATCAGGATAGGTTGTTTTACTTATTAGCCATTATGAACACAGGCTTTAAAACAATGAACACTAAGGTCATTACAGGAAACACCAGACTGATACATGTCAAGATTATTGGTGAGGATAACATCAAGGAGAGTAGCCTTTTCTGGGTATTTGGAGTCATACCTTGTGGGATTGGTAAAAATCTGAAAAAGATTTAGGGAGTCCCATTGCTTTAGGACTTGGTCATGTGGTTTAAGCATGTCCCAGTTTATGTCACCCATCAGGACAAATTCAGACTTAGTGTAAGGGGCCAGGAGAGAGCTTAGGGCAGGTAGGGTACAGGCCGGTGTTGATGGAGGACAATAACACCCAGCAACAGTCAACAAATAACAATTTGAAAGTCTAATGCTTAAAACCAGCAAATCCAATTGTTTAGGGACAGACTTGGTGGAGACCAAGCACCGAAGGTGTTCCTTGGTCAAGATTGCTACTCCACCACCTTTGGAAGATCTGTCTTGCTGAAAAAGTTATAACCAGTGTTCAAAACACTCTTTCTTAACCACGTCTCAGTAATGACCAACACATCTGGATTGGAGCTGTGAGCCCACACTTTCAATTGATACATTTTAGGTAATTAGCTTCTAGTGTTAACGTGCAGGAAACCCAGGCTTTTACGAGAGTAGAAATCAATTAAGCAGATATCAGAGCACAAGTCACAATTGAGCACAAGTCAGAATATCATCAGCAGTAATACAATCAGGGCACGGCAGAGGACACAGAGAGCTCTGCAGTGTTCATTTTTTATGACACTTGAATGTGTATCAGATAGCAACAAGATCATATTGTATAGCAATTTGAACAGGTAACATGAGTACCAAGCCGGTGAGATGTGGTTAGAATAGGATGGGAGGCCAAGAGTCTGTGTAACCAATAGTGTCCCGAGTGTGGGAACAAACAGTCTGTTGTACGGTCAAGTAAACAAGCAAGTTCATAGTCAACAAAGCACAGGCCAGGGCAGACGGTGAACAGATCGCCAGGTGAAATCCAAGCTGCAGTGCAGCAGGCAATGGAAGTAGGTGTCACACCCACTTGGGAGAAGCTTTTCTTCAGGAGGCAGATTCCTTGTAGAAAATCCCAGCTAGCTAGCTAACGCAGCTGGCAAGTCTCTGTCCACCGTTTTTTTTACATGGAAAAGTAGGTTGTTAGCTAGCTATATCTCTTCAGTTTCAGTGAATGGTCCTTTATGACATTACATCCAAACAAGGTTTGGACAACAGTCCTGTGGCTGTTGTATTTTGGAGATTGCGAGGAGGATGTTTTCTGATGTGATCAAAGCAACAATATTGTTTTCTTATTGAGGTAATATACAACTGAAGTGTCCTGGCTGCATATCAGTTCAAAATAGAGATGAATCCAGGGGGTACGATATTGTAATGACGTCTGCACAGAGGGAGGGGGCTTCAGGCCTCTGCATTTGGGTGAGGGAGGCTGTGAAATTCTCCTGCCATTGTTGGGTTCATGGGCTTTGACACCTCTCACTTCACACCTAAGTGCTAATTGAAGTTGCAGTTGGATCTGTTCTGTCCTTGCAAGCTTGGTAGCCAGCCTTAACTTAGCATTCAGCCCTTATAAGGGAAAATATATCATTTTAATGTATTTTTCTGCTTGGCTTTAAAAGTAGCTTCAGAGTAAACATTACTCACTCAGTTCCAAGTTGAATGGTGTTTTCAGGTTTCTGTTGTGCTTCTTTTGCTGGTTGTTGGTTTGCCAGAGCATTTGCTGTATTGACATTGGAATTATCATGTAAATTAGAAATTATAGTCTTATTAATTGCATGCAAATGCTTCATAATCATGTTAACCACCATGTTCTATTGGGAAATAATAATCTTGATTTTTAATTGTATTAGATTTATTTGTAATCGCATTAGACTCCAACAGATTTGATAATCATAGCACCCTATGAAATCTCTGACCAGGGCTGTGCTGCACTGTCCTTATCTCAAGTGATCCACTTTACAGTAGTCCAGGGTTTCCCAATCCCCCAGCACTACACAGCTGTTTCAAATAAGCAACTCATCCATCAAGCTTTGATTATTTTAATCAGCTGTGTAGTGCTAGTGTAAAAAAACTAAAAACAAAACGTGCACCCAGGTGGGGCCTCAGGACCGAGCATCGGGAAACCCTGCAGTAAGCTACAGTGACACAAATGTAATCATAGGCTTCAAATCAAGCTTTGTAGTTTTGGGGCGATATTACAAACACTACTAATCCCAAGATTCTCAGTGGAGGACCGTGATTTCCGGGTTCTGTGTTGCTAGGGGGAAGGTGGCGCAGAGGACCTGTTGGAAATGACGGTAGAAGAAGTCGGATTTCAATATAAAGTCCAAAACAGTAAACCTGGAAGATAGCAAAGAAACTTCACCAGACCTGCGTGCTAAGGGTGTGTGTGCTTGTTCAAATGTGTATTTATGGAGTCAAATAATGCAACGCTGCGGTGTGTGAAGGAATCGCTGTCTCGCTTGCTGCTGCTAGCTCAGCTGTGTTGTTGCACTTATCCCCACCTGTGTGGGTAACACGCCAATCGGCTAGCTAGCTAATTTATTATCGAAAATCGACTCCGGTGCCCTCTCCGAATAATCTGAACTAGTTAGGAAGTCTACACTGTTATCCAAATATGGCTGTTGTGTTAAGCTCATTTCCAGTTAGCCGGTTATTCAGCTAGCTAGGAAGCAAGTTAACGTTAGACTCGTAAATTAGCCAGCTAATTAGCATGCTAGCCAGTTAGTTAACTAGCTAGCTAATTGACCTAGTTTTGAGGACAGAGCCCATGCTGTCACTGCTTGACTACTGTATACGCAGTGTATGAGATTAATATGACTTTTGATGTTCATTTGAGGTCTGCGTTTACTGTGGATTAACAGATCAAAACAATGACACTTAGTCTAACTTATTTAGCTAGCTAGGTAAAATAGTTGATATGATTAGCTAATAATCAATGTGTGTGTGTGTGTGTGATTCATAATCATAACAATGGTTCACAACCCTCCAAGTTCCTGGTGTCACGCCCTCAGAATTCCAATTAATCCAGTTAGCCAGTAGTCAGTGCTAGGACTGAGAGTGTAATAACAAAGTTTACAATCCACTTTGTTTGCCTCTCACACACAATATGCAAACAACTGTCTTCTCCCCTCCATGATAAACATTCCTGACACCCGTCTGCCCCCTCCCTCTCCTTCATAGGGTGTGACTCACCATGGAGTCCCTGATGAGTGCGGTGGCCCCACGGACCCCGGCCCTGTTGAAGAAGGCCTCTGAGGTGGACTTCCGGTCGGGGGCCACACTGGAGCAGCTGTCGGCCCAGGTGTCTGAGCTGGTCACCCTGGAGCAGGGGGACTTCGGGGACCAGCTCGCCCTCGAGGTCCACACGGCCAAAGACTTCATCTTCAACATGCTGGGTAAGACTCACCCACATGCATTTTATATATGCTATTACATTTGGGTTAATACATTTTTTATTCACTACTGATATAGACAGTATTATAAGCTGGGTGCTTCGAACCCTGAATGCTGATTGGTGGACAGCTGTGGTATAGCAGACCGTATACCATGGGTATGACACTTATTTTTACTGCTCTAACTTCGTTGGTAATCAGTTTATAATAGCAATAAGGCACCTCTGGGGTTTGTGATATATGGCAAATATACCAAGGCTAAGGGCTGTATCCAGGCACTCCGCTTTGCGTCGTGCATAAGAACATTCCTTATACCGGGTCCATTAATGCCATAAACAGTATATAAGACTTTGACCGAGGCCTATTGTGTGCTTGATAAAAACGTATCGTGAGTAATGTGGTTGTGGATAAGTACAGATGGAGGAAAGGTGGTGGCTCAGCTGTGTTTATTTTCTTTGTCATGGATCAAGGTCTTAATATGCTTATCAGCCAGGTGAAGTGAGGTTCATTGTCCAATAGGTGGTACTATTCCCTCTCCCTCTGTTCCTCAAGCTCTGCCTTTGCCTGCTCCTACGCTCTCTCCTCTCCTCTCTGCTTGTCCCAGTGCAACTGGAACCGAAGCCCCTTTTGGCCGGGATCCCTCCCTCTCTTGAGTCGCATATCCTCTCCTTTATTTGACTTTCTTTTGTTTTACTACTTCTATCATCTCTCTTTCTCTCTTTCTGTTTTGCTTACCCCCCCCTCCTTATTGTGGCTGTTTGTTGATCATGTGCAGTTTGAGTGGGAAGCACAATACAAACAAGCTAACTCGCACTAAGTCCACTCCCCTGTCCACCCCCCTGTAACTATAGCTGTGAATAGGAGCCATGATTGGCAGTGAGTATTGTTTGCACTAAAATATCATAACAGCCCCTTCTTCTAATCCTGTCATATTGTATTAGTTTACTGCCAACCCTCCTGTATCTCTCTGCCTCTCAACTTCTGCACTAGATAGCCTAGCGTCCTCTTTTCCGCTCTCGCTCTCGCCACACTCTCTAGCTCTCCCCTCCCTCTTTCTCTCCTCCCGCTTTCTCTCTTCACTCTCTCAATTTGTACATGCCTGAGAACCCCCCCCCCCCCAAAAAAAGTCATCTGTGCCTATTATCATCCTATTAAGCCTGGTGACTGAGAAGCATGTGTAAGGAATGTTAATACATTGTTTGTCATTAACACGTTTTAATTACTGTTGAATTAAAAACCAGCCTCATGGCTTCCCGTCCTCCCTCATCTGTGAGATGGGTCTCTCGCTCGCTCTCGACCATTTTGCACTCTCACTCACACACTTAACCCTCTATCCCGATTGAATGACTCCCCCTGCCCTCACGGTGCACCCCCCCTCTTTTCCTGCTTCTCCCCTATTTTTTTTTGTATTAATTAACTCGTCCACTTTCTGTCGCTGTCTCCGTTGTCAGTCCGGCTGACTGCTCTTTAATTTCCAACCGTTTGCCATTAAAAATAATATAAATTTGCACCTTGACAGGGAAGTGTAGGATTTAAGATGATTTGTAAATGTACGGTGTGTGCATTAGCGAGTAGCACTGTGACACTGTTTTTGAAGAACCTTGAAGAGGGAGCCCAGGCAGTTGAAAGGAAACATCTCCCCAACTACTAGAGTTCTTTATATGGAACATTTGCAGTGGTCTGTGTGTGTGATTCTCTATGGCTGTGTTTACACAGGCAGCCCAATTCAGCTCTTTTTCCCACTGGTAAAAACAAATATATAAATCACATATTTTTCTGAGCTGATCTGATTGGGCTAAATACCAATTAGTGACAAGATCAGAATTAGGCTGCCTGTGTAAACGTAGCCTACGTGTCTATCCATGTGAATGTTAGCCCGCGTGTGTTTGTTTGACTTTCTTTTCTTGTTGGGTCTTTGTAAAAGTTCTCTAGCCTAGTTTGAGAAGCAGGAGGCTCCCCACCGGGAATTCAGTGCTGACAGAGAGGGAGAAGAGAGGAGGCGATGCATTGCACCACACAGTGAAATAGATCCACAGTTTGACAGATCCAAGGAAGGAAAATCCACTTATTTACCCGGTAGCTCTTCAGTAAACAGTGTTAGGCTGGCCTACAGCATGCCTGTGGAAACATGGATCTAGAATTCCCACAGGTCTATATGGGTCGTGGGAATGTAGAATAATGACCAAAGGCTGGTTTATACTTGGTCTAACAAACATGTCTGTATACCACAAGTGATTTGAGCTTATTTACGGTTAGATAATATATCTTATTATTGTAGAGGTGTAGCTTAAACCCCCTCAGGTTGATGTGAAATCTAATTAGTATAAATAAATAAATCCCCTTAATCTGCCAGTTTAAGGCAGAGATGCAGTGCATTCAAAGTATTTAGACCCCTTGACTTTTCCCACATTTTGTTTAGTTAGGCTTATTCTAAAATTGATTTAAATTTGTTTTTCCTCATCAATCTACACACAATACCCCAAAATGACAGAGCGAAAACCGTTCTTTACATTTTTTGGAGAAATCTATTAAAAAATAAAAACGGGCGTTAATTACATACGTATTCAGACCCTTTTCGAAATTGAAGTCCGGTGCATTCTGTTTCCATTGAACATCCTAGAGATGTTTCCTCAACTTGATTTGGAGTCCACCTGTGGTAAATTCAATTGATTGGACATGATTTGGAAAGGCACACACCTGTCTATATAAGGTCCCACAGTTGACAGTGCATGTCAGAGCAAAAACCAAGCCATGAGGTAGAAGGAATTGTCCCTTGAGCTCCGAGACAGGATTGTGTCAAGACACAGATCTGGGGAAGGGTACCAAATAATTTCTGCAGCATTGAAGGTCCACACAGTGGCCTCCATCATTCTTATATGGAAGAAGTTTGGGATCACCAAGACTCTTCCTAGAGCTGGCTGCCTGGCCAAACTGAGTAATCGGGGTAGAAAGGAGATGACCAAGAAGCCTATGGTCCCTCTGACAGAGCTCTAGAGTTCCTGTGGGGATGGGAGAAACTTCCAGAAGGACAACCATCTCTGCAGCACTCCACTAATCAGGCCTTTATGGTAGTGTCCAGACAGAAGCCACTCCTCAGTAATAGGCTCATGACAGTCTGCTTGTAGTTTGCCAAAATGCACCTAAAGGATTCTCAGACCATGAGAAACACGATTCTCTAGTCTGATGAAACCAAGATCGAACACTTGGGCTTGAATGCCAAGTGTCTCGTCTGGAGGAAACCTGGCACCATCCCTACAGTGAAGCACGGTGGTGGCAATATCATGCTGTGGGGATGTTTTTCAGCGGCGTGGACTGGGAGACTAATCAGGATTGAGGGAAAGATGAATGGAGAAAAGTACAGAGATCCGTGATGAAAACCTGCTCAGGACCTCCGACTGGGGCGAAGGTTCACCAACAGGACAAATTCTACAGATTCTAAACTTTAAAATGTATGTAAATAACATGTGACAACAGATTTACTTGAACAGTGCAAATGCAGATTTGCGCATTCTCTTTTTCCATGTGTCTCTGACTACGGCTGACCTCTCCTTCCCCACAGAGCTCATTAAACAAGCCTATGTTTTACATTGAACCTTTATTTAACTAGGCAAGTCAGTTAAGAACAAATTAGTATTTACAATGATGGCCTACCTACCCCAGTCAAATATGGACGACACTTGTGCACCACCCTATTGGACTCCCGATCACGGCTGGATGTGATGCAGCCTGGATTCGAACCAGGTACTGCAGTGACTCCTCTTGCACTGAGACCCAGTGTCTTAGACCTCTGCGTCACTCGGGAACCCCTTTTAATACGGCTTTAACGTCGGTTTAATTCAAACACAAAGAAGGCCAGAGGGTTGGAAACAGGAGGGGAGCTCCATTTCACGTTCAGCCGACACAAAAACTAAGAACTGGGCGCAAGTCAGCCGTTGTCTCTTCAGAAGTCCAGACCCAGCCGTTGTCTCTTCAGAAGTCCAGACCCAGCCGTTGTCTCTTCAGAAGTCCAGAGTTGAGGCTGAAAGACTAATCAAAACCAAAACGCCCAAACAAGTGGTTTTGTTTCTTCCCGCAGAGCTTGTTTTTTGTGGTCTGCGTTTCGGCTCGTCCCTCTAACAGTGGTTTTCAATGTCATAATCTATTTCATATTGAATAATATTTGATAATGTAACTTTTCACTAAAATCAAGCTAGCTAGATTGATTAAAGATTTCTAGCATGTTTTTCTGTCAGTAATGCCAACCCAATCACTGTCAGAATATGAACTGAATGTTGAGTTATTGTTTTTATGGCTATGGGCTAGGCTGTAGCAGCTACTGTCATTCAGCCTGTGTTCAGGTAATGATCGGTTGTGTTGACTGCTCCGAAGTTGGTTTGTATTTTATAACTTCTGTTCTCAGGGCGTCGCGCCCACTCGCATACTGTTTGAGGAATGTCGCTGTAAATACCTACGGTCCACTGTAGCTCTGGCAGCCGGCAGACACACAGCAGCTCCCGCTGGAGCCCCTGAGGTGACTTCAGATGAGGCCGCCTTGAAAGAGCTCAGTACCGTCGCTTATATGGGAATGAAAGTTCGGCGCATGTGTGTCGCAGGCTTTTGGTTGAGGTTCTCCCAGAGAATCTGAAAGGTCGGTTAGGCCTCGTTTGACATGAGCAAATCACTTCAGAGCGTGGGAGTGTTCCAAAGAATATTGTTGGTCTCACGTGGGGAACACGGTGCATCTCGGTATGGAGTGCAGTTCACTATTCATGCATCATCTTATCAGCTGATTACTTTTTTTGTGACCAATACATTTGTTCCTGCATAGCCTCTAGGCAGGCTACACAGTAATATCATTGCTTTAATAAACTGGTGCGCACTCCATTCAAATAGCATTTCTGGGCCTTGTAAACTGTCTAGAGTAGACCCATCACTGATCCAAATGGTTGCCTAATCGGGCCTCGGCTAGATGCAGTTTGAATGAAACATGCATTCAAAACGCAGATCTTTTGAGCCTTTATTTAGAAGACATATTCACCGTAGTTTACACTATAGACTAGTGTTGTACTCACTCGAAAGCGACAATACCGTTCTTCATTGCGTTGTCTTTTTGGGGAGATTTTCAAACTGCGTGCTCTGACTGAGCGCACCTGTCATTTCATAATCTAACTTAATTTTTCTTGCACTGTGATATGTAAATTTAGCCTGTATGTATATGCTCGGTTTTTAAAAAGGTATGGAACTATGCATTGCACAGGTAATGCATTCAATGCCGTATTAACCTTGTGTTTAGCAAATGTATGATGGGTTACTATGCATAAGCTTCTAACTCATCTATTCGATGTCTTACTGTTCTCTGGCGCGTTAAGAATATACACCCCTGCTCTCCTCTTGTGCAGTCCCAGGAAAAGCTGGACTATAATAGCTCGGACATTTTAAAGACTTAATAAAAAAAAATGTACTAATATACTGTTCGAAGAGCGTCGCCAGCTTGCTCTTTTTTTATTTTTAGCTGAATGTAAGGGACTTGTGCAGTTAGAAAGCGAGAATGAGCGACGCATAGAGCAGACAGTTACTTATTCAGACCGATAAACATTAAGCTCTCGTGAAGAGAACTCTTTTGATCTTATTCTAGTCCCATGGTATGAGAGCAAGAGAGTCAACCTATTAATTATTTAAATGGGCCCTATTAATATCAGTTGAAATGAACTATCCTGTAATTAACTTTGTAGGCTGCATGTCCTGCACAAATCAATGAACTATCACCGTTGCGCGTTCTCTCCCAGCTTCATGGTTTGACAGTGGTGTGTAATTCCAGTCCATATACTACAGTACAATTCACACTCCCGAAAATATTTTTACTGGAGCTTGTTTAATTTATTTACCCAAGAGTGCATCCATCTATGGTCTGCTATTGTTTTCTGTTGTGTGTATTGTACATGGGACTGGTCTAAATTGCTAGTTGGATCATGGGGTGGGGGCGTTCTGATGAGTTGGGTCTGGGGGGAGTCGGGATGGAATTGATTTTCAACTAGCCTTAGTCACTCACTGTCATAGCACCTCTGCTAGCACCATCGTTGTTCTGACTGCATCTCCTCCTACGTTCGCTAACGCACACCAAGTCTCCCGTCTATGAACTGCTCTATGTGTGTGTGTGTGTAGCGACCCTATCCATATGACCCTGTCCCTCTGGTGTAGGGTCGTATGGGCAGCAGGAAGGTTACAGCTCATTAACTGAAGACTAACTGATAATTAACCATGCGAGTGCCGTCGTATGGTTGAACTGCTACAGCTAAATGTACATTACTCTCTCCCTCTGGGCTCTCTTTCTCTGGTCTATCTCTCCCTCGAATCACTTTTAATGTACATTACATGAAAAGCAATTTGACATTTGCCATGTGTGAAAACCCAAAGGGACATATTGTGTTCAGATTTTTAATAGCCCAATCTGATCTGTCCCTGAACACGACCCATCGCTCTATTAAACTCTACAGCACTACAGAACTCTATGGATCACACACGCACACCTTTCAATAACCTTGGTTATGCTGCCCAGTGTTAGATAGCCTTTGACCCTCTTCAGCTTCAAAAGAGAGTTTCTCGTCCCTCTAACAATCCCAGACAATCAGATAAAATGGGAACAATCTCTAATTCTGTTTTATTTAAAGAATGAGCGAGGCCTATTTTAAAAGCTTGATGAGAATTCATAAACACTGGAGTCGGCAGGGAGCAACACACACACAGCAGAACCCACCTATGACTGACAACTACATGTGTGTGTTAATCCATCTCTGTCTGAAAGCACATTCTCTTTAGATGGCTGATAATGCCTTTCTGGGGCTAATTGTTTGCTCTTTAAAAGAGCAAATGAGTGTAAAGCAGAGAAAGCGCTCCGTGGTAATTGAGTTGGTGAAACTCTCTGTTGGCAGGATCTGTGTTTCACTATTTATTGGATGGGTTGGATGGTCTGTCTTTGAATGATTTAGAAAGCAAAGACCTACTGTCCACATCCCAACTGTTCCTTTGGGTGTCGATGTATTTACACAGCTACTCTTACACTTTGTCTTTTACTCTGCATCCCCCTCTCTTTTACTCTGCATCCCCCTCTCTTTTACTCTGCATCCCCGTCTCTTTTACTCTGCATCCCCGTCTCTTTTACTCTGCATCCCCCTCTTTTACTTTCCCCCTCTACTCTGCATCCCCCTCTCTTTTACTCTGCATCCCCGTCTCTTTTACTCTGCATCCCCCTCTCTTTTACTCTGCATCCCCCTCTCTTTTACTCTGCATCCCCCTCTCTTTTACTCTGCATCCCCCTCTCTTTTACTCTGCATCCCCCTCTGCATCCCCCTCTCTTTTACTCTGCATTCCCCTCTCCTCTCTTTTATTCTGCATCCCCCACTCCTCTCTTTTACTCTGCATCCCCCTCTCCTCTCTTTTACTCTGCATCCCCCACTCCCCCGGAATGACGTTACTATGTTTATACTGTAGCACCATATAGGCTACGCTACTATGAAGCTGAACATGGCAACACACTCTGAATGGTGATTCAAAGGTTTTCATCACTCTCTGCACTGTCCGTTATGGGGAGTTTGTCAGTGTGACATTTTGTGTGTGAGACGGCAATCTTGGGCAGCTCTCCAGTGCTAATCATCACAGTTCCCAGACTGGCTCTATGGAAATGAGATCCACTATTATTGACCTCTCAGTTACCTGCTGTGTGTGTGTGTGTCCTCCCAGTTAGCTGGGTGCATCACACTGGGGCTGTTTTAAATGACAACTGGATTCATTAATATTAGTACTCCTCAAACACAGAGGGGCTTTTAGTTTTGAAAACTAGGCTAGTGTGGTCCTTATTGTAGAGTTTCTCATCCAAGCTCCAAAGCTTTTTTGGACCTCACCTAAAATGATGTAACCTAAACTGTTGGCCACAACCTTTGTAGACTTGTTTCCATGTACGTCATGGTTTTCCTGCGTTTCTGTATGCGCAAAGGAGACAGTAAGTGGCCCATGGGATTAGAATGTAGATTGTGTTCTCTGGAACAGCCTCACATCTCCTCTGGGTCAAACAGACTAACATCCAGGGCCTCATTAGTGGAGAGAGAGAGAATCTGTCTGTCTCTCCTTCCCCATCGTTCTCTTTCGCTCTTTCGTTCCTTCCCCATCTCTCTCTTTGTCCCCTCCTCTCTGAGCACCACACTAGCTACTGGAGAGATGAGACAAAGATCTCTGCTCCCCATTTGACCCAATTGATCAACTGTAGAGAGAACAAATCGCAGGAAGTTCCTGCTCGCCAACTCTGCCCTTTGCCTGTCTGTAAGATATTTTCTCGAACTCCGCTGTACTTGGCTTCTCAAATTTTTTGGGGGAGTGGAACTGACAGATCTGATTTCTTTATCTGATTATTGCTTGGTGCTCTGTACGCTCTTTCTTCCCCTCTCTCTTTCTCTGCGCTCATGTCCTTTTCTGTCAGTAATACACACTCTGTAGAAAAAAACAGCCTGGATTTAGAGCTACCATCGGTGAGAACACAGCTAAGTACTTGATTGGCTGTAGTATTCTTCATGAACTCTTTATAGAGTTTTTGGTTGTGATGGGTGGAGAAATAGTTTCCCAGAAGCTAGATGATAGAATGCTAGTAGTGTGGCGTTAAATATTGTACCATTTTTATGTCGGCCTTATACTGAACAAAAATATAAATGCAAACATTTTACGGCATTACAGTTCATAAGGAAATCGGTCAATTAAAATAAATAAATTAGGCCCCAATCTATGGATTTCACATGACTGGGCAGGGGCGAGCCATGGGTGTGCCTGGGATGACATGGGCCCATCCACTACTTTTCTCAGTGTAGCAGACTTTGTCCTGTAAAATGCCAGATTAACTTCAAGGAAAACTTTTAGGAAATGTAGCTGGCTACATATATTCTCTGAAAAGCATTAGAAATAGGATGGCATTCATTGTTTTTTGCCCCCTAAACAACTTGCCTTTTCATTGTTATCGTATTTACTTGCGTGGCTGCTTGCCAAATGATAGCGTGGCACTTCTGTTCTCATTTGATGAAAATGAAGCGACACATGTTTTTTATTTCCTAGTGTCCCACTCCTTTCCCCCTCTGTCTAAGCAGTTTGCACAGTCAGTCAGGCTGTATTCAGTAAAGACTCCCTCTTGGAGTGGGAAGCCGGGGATGGTTGAGGACAACCAGCTAATTTGGAGAATAACAATCAAACTTTCATTAAATCACACATGCAAATTAAAGCTACACTTGTTGTGAATCCAGCCAACATGTCAGATTTCAAAAAGGCTTTTCGGCGAAATAGCATCGTTTGCTTATCCGAGGATGGCACCTCCACAAACAAAGAGAAACCATATTTCAACCCTGCAGGCGCGACACGAAACGCAGAAATAAAAATATAATTCACGCCTTCGAGCTTCTTTTGTTGGCACTCAAATGTCCCATAAACATCACAAATGGTCCTTTTGTTCGATTAATTCCATATATATATATATATATCCAAAATGTCAATTTATTTGGCGTGTTTGATCCAGAAAAACACTGGTTCCAACTTGAGCAACGTGACTACAAAATATCTCAAAAGTTACCTGTAAACTTTGCCAAAACATTTCAAACTACTTTTAAAATATAACTTTAGGTATTTTTTTAATGTAAATAATCGCTGAAATTGAAGAATGTGTTCAATACAGGAAGAAAACAAACTGTAGATAGCTTTCTGGTCACGTGCCTCTATCTAACACTTCAAGTGACCCTCGTTCAAGATGGCCATACTTCATTACACAACGGAATAACCTCAACCAATTTCTAAAGACTTGACATCCAGTCTAAACGATAGGAACTGCAAGAAGGTCCCTTAAGATAAGATTTTTATCTCTTATCTTCTGGGGATGAGTAGCAGGCAGTTGAATTTGGGCATGCATTTCATCCGGATGTGAAAATACTGCCCCCTGTCACCAATAAGAACAAATTCTTATTTACAATGACGGACTACCGGGGAACAGTGGGTTAACTGCTTTGTTCAGAGGCAGAACGAGAGCTCGGGATTCTATCCAGCAACCTTTCGGTTACTGGCCCAACACTCTAACCACTAGGCTACCAGTCACAAAGGGAGCTGTGTAGACCTCATATGACCCAACATTCCATTTTTCATTCCTCCAGCAACATTCCATTCCTCCAACATTCCATTCCTCCAGAAAGTAGTCCAACTTTTTCCCACAGATCTTTTGTCGATAGCACTTGGTAATTCAGGCCAGCAATGTTGTTGAGAGCAGTAGCAAGACTTTTGCAGTTGTCCATACATTTCCAAAAATCTGCGGTAGCAAGGATTATCTACACCTACTGAGCAACTCATGTTATGGACAGAGGCATGCTACGTGACAGACCAATCCAAACTCATCTCTCGGCATGTCTAGACCATCCATTATCTCAGCCAATCATGGCTAGCGTGAAGCTTCCTGACTTTTTCCGTGGCTAAATCAGCTGGGCTTGTAATTTAACCTGTTTAGGCTAGGGGGCAGCATTTTCACTTTTGGGTGAAAAGCGTGCCCAGAGTAAACTGCCTGCTACTCAGTCCCAGATGCTAATATATGCATATTATTAGTAGTATTGGATATAAAACACTGAAGTTTTTAAAACTGTTTGAATGATGTCTGTGAGTATAATAGAACTCATATGGCAGGTGAGAACCTGAGAAAATCCAACCAGGAAGTGGTTGGACAAAAACTTGAAAAAATGGTGCCTCATACTTGTATGTTTGAGGAATTTGGATTATGAGATTTCTGTTGAGCGTTCCCAGACAGGTTAACAATTATATTCACAGGTGGCTTACACGTTTAAGGCACATGAAAGTTTAAATGTTTCAGAAGGCATTTCTGGCCCAACGTTTTACTTTTTGATTTAAAAAAAAATGTTTACGTTCAAATGCCTCTCCTGTGAAGTAGAGAAGTGCGACAGACGCCTAGTTTCCTGAAATGAGTAAAATGTACTTGTTTCATTGTGTAGGTGTTTACCCCGCTCATGTTCACCCTTGTACATACTTTTGTATATATAGTGTATGTGGACACCCCTTCAAATGAGTGGATTTCAGCCACAACCATTGCTGGCAGGTGTATGAAATTGAGCACACCGCCATGCAATCTCCATAGACAAACATTACCAGTGGAATGGCCTTACTGAAGAGCTCTATGGCACCGTCATAGGATGCCACCTTTCCAACAAGCCAGTTTGTCAAATTTTTGCCCTGTTACAGCTACCCCGGTTAACTGTAAGAGCTGTTATTGTGAAGTGGAAACATTTAGGAGCAACAATGGCTCAGCGTTGTTATTAAAGCACATGAAAGTTTACATGTTCCAGAAGGCATTTCTTTAAAAAAAAACGTTCAAATGGTTCTCCTGTGAAGTAGTGATGTGCGACATACATGTAGCTTCCTGAAATGGTTCACACATACTTTTGTCAGTATCACTACTGCGCTTTTTCATGAATACTTCATGAATGTATGCATTGCATTTGCTTCTGACCAAGAAGAACTGCTCAAGGTCTGCTTTTAGAATTTCATATTATGCTCATTCTTTGTGCGTTTTCTTCCTCCAGGCCTTGTACAGAAGGTGGACCAGCGTCTCCCGGTGGCCAATGAGTACCTGCTCCTGTCTGGGGGTGCCAGGGAGGGGGTTCTGGACCTCAACCCAGAGGAGCTGGGGGACTACGCCAAGGGGGCCGATTTCGACCTGGACTTCACCCTCCTGGTGCCCGCCCTCAAGCTCCATGATCGCAACCAGGTTGGTGCAATACGGATGGAATGGGAAACGTTTAATTTGTTTTGTATGTATCTTACTGATATTAAGTTGTGTTTTGTGATGTATGTGACGTTTTTACTGTGCCCTTTTTAAAAACTTTTTGATCTATGTTGTGTCATATGAAGTTTGATGCAAAACAAATACTAGTGTTTTCTCAGGAAAAGGTGTAATGAAGTATTGTTTCTTCTAATGTCAACCAGCCGGTCACCCTGGACATGCGCCAGTCGGCCCCCTGCCACTCCTGGCTCTCCCTGCGGCTCTGCGACCCCAACACCCAGGCAAGATGGAGGATCTGCTGCCAGGAGGAGACAGACTCACCCCCCGACGATGATGATGAGGAAGAGAAAAGGGAAATGGGTCACAAAGCCTCTGGTGCCGTCCCCCCCTCCCTCTACGTAATGCGTTTTCTAATGTGCTTCTCTTTTAGCGCTTTTAGTTTTGTATTTTACTGTGTTATTGTATTTTACTGTAAGATGTGTTGCATTGGTTTTAATGAAGTTCAATTTGTATTTGATTCTAGTCGCCCCACCAGTCTCTGGATGGCTGCTACATGTCCCCGGCGCTGGTGGCTGACTGGTTCTGGGGAGTGGTGGGTGAGGCGGTGGACGAGCTGAGGCGTTCCCCCAAGAGAGGCATCCCCGTCCCAGAGAGGCTGGAACGCAACGGGCCCCTGACCACCCTCATCCTCCAGGCGGGCTCCAGCCGGGTGCTCTATGACCTGCTGCCAGTGGTGTCCTTCCGGGGCTGGCCTGCCGTGGCCCAGGGCTGGCTGACGGCCAATCACTTCTGGGACGGGAAGATCACAGAGGAGGAGGCCATCTCTGGGTTCTACCTGCTGCCCTGCCCGGCTCCGCTGGGGGGGAGGCCCGACCGGGAGTGGAGGCTGGCGTTCTCACGCAGCGAGGTGGGTAGCTAGCTGCACGTTGTAGTTGGCTAGTTAACCATCGGGTAGCTTCTTCTTTTGAATAGCTGTATAGTTGGTTAGATTGGGCATGGGATTTCTGCTGGATCAGCTAGCCTAATTTGTTCAACTGAAACTCAGCGGTATGTAATTGCCACAAGCAGCCAAAAGAATTGCAGATAAACTCGATGCACTCACCCAGAGTATGTGCACGGGTGTGCTTCATGCTGCTACAACATGATAGCTGCGGGACCAAAACAGCATAAACGTTTTAGCCTTCGGTGTCATACTCTTAGTTTTTGCCGAAGTCCGTCCTATTCTGGTGTTTACTTTGTGCACCAATGACTTTACCGTTAAATAAAACTGAGCGGAAGTACAAGTTCACTTACCAGTGGAACATTTTGAACTTTCAAATATGAAAGTAGTAAGGTTCTTAACGGTCTTCAAGTACCGTTGACAATGACTCTGTATAACATCGATCCAGGCTGTGTCTCTGGGGCATGCATGTGTACCGTCTGTTAATGCTGTTTGCGTCTTTCTGGTGACAAATCTGATTACCCCTCGTGGGATTAATAAAGTGACCTGGCTGCCATATCATTGTCCCCTGTCATGTCTGTCTCCAGGTGCAGCTGAAGAAGTGCATCCCGTACCCCATGGCCCAGGCCTTCCAGGCTGCCAAGGCTGTCCTCTCCCGCCTCCTGGCTCGCCCCCGCACTGGCCTCAGCCCCTACCACCTTCGCACCCTCCTCTTCTGGGCCTGTGACCGCCTACCGCCCGCCTACCTTTCCTCGCCTGACCCAGAAACCCCCGCCCGCCTCCTCCTGGGCCTCCTGGATGATCTGGCCCACTGCATCCTGGGTAAGAACTGTCCCAACTACTTTCTGCCCCAGTGCAACATGCTGGAGCACCTGTCGGACAGCCAATCCCTGCTGGTGGCCCGGAAGCTGGCCCATGTCCGGTCTGACCCGACCGAGCACCTACGGGCGGCCTTGGACCAGGCCAGACAGGCGAGCCAGCTGAAGAGGGAAGCAGCGAGCGCTACCAACGGGCACGGAGGGTCGCCCAGGCAAGGTTACCCGGCCAGCGGCATCATCTCGCCCTCTGACGACAAACTGGCTGCCAGGCTGCAGCAGCTGGTGACCGAGAACCCCGGGAAGTCGATTTCGGTTTTTCTCAACCCTGATGATGTCACAAGGCCGCACTTCCGCATCGATGACAAGTTCTACTGACCTGAGAGTAATGGTGTGCTATCGACAAACACTCTCTTCAAAACACATGTAAAACGGCGAGTCAACTAGGATGGCTCGAGAGTCAAAACACTACAGAGCCTCACTGCTCTCCTATCCCACCCCCTCCCGGAGGCTAACGACAATGATGCTAACAACGCTGCTGAACTATGACACTACCAAAAACACCTTTGCACACTCCCAGGAGCAGGAGGCTGACCCTAGAGAGCCCTAGGCTAGAGAAACCAACACTCTTCTATCCATTTAGCAGTGAGTGATGTCATAAAGAGACCTCACCACAGGAAAAATGCTCGTTGACTTACCACGGAGACTGCTGCTCTTTTATGAGCTAGCCGTAAGGAGATGGGTCTTTTTTAATAATAAAGAACCGCTTTAGAATGAAGAAAGTCTGCCGCTGCTCCCATTCAATGGCATGGCTTACCCAAAGGATTTCTCCTCTCTCCACACTAATGAGAAACTGTATCCCCCCCTCCCCCTGCCCAATCAAAGTGGGTGACAGTACCAGGATTCTCCATCTTTTTTTATATTCAACTATGATGTATCTGAATGTAATTTGGTGAGGGGCAATGTCTTTGAACAAATAGTATTTTCTTTCTATACGTTTTATCCCTTTTCCCTCTCTCGTTCTCATACTTCCTTTCTCTCTCTTTCCCCCTCTCTCTCAGGTATTTTTAAAGTTGTTCATTGTTTTTTTTATGTGACTCCAGGGTTATGGTTCCCCTCCATCGATCTTGAATGGTATAACCCAGGGTTGTCCTTCCGTTTCAACACTTACGATGTGACGTAACGCACCAAAGAGCCACTGGATGGGTGTTTCGGGAGCCTTTGCTTCTTCAATCTACCACCCCATAAGAAAGGTATCTGTACTCACTGACCCAGAGTCAGTCTGTACTCTTAAAGGAAAGATTCACCCATTTTTTTGAATGCTATATTATTTTTGTTCATCTCAGTGATGTTATCTCTCTTCCCAGGGTAATTTCATGTTGATCTGAGCTATTGCAGTTCAAGCAGACCGAAATAAAGCCGCTCTCACTACACTGGAAGTTCATTTGAATACGACTTTTCGATCGCGAAAACGTCTATCATGCATGTCACATTTCAATACTGGCTTGATGTTATGTCGCGGGAGGTTATTTTCTCTCAAATTAGCCAATGATCATATTTTTGCAATATTCCTACCTCGGAATTTCTTATAAGAGGGTCCACCACATTTCTCCTATTTGTCTGCTTCTTCAGTCCAGAGTGCATTGTATGGTGCCGTTGCGAATGTCCGACTCTCTGTGAGGTACATCGATCTGCAGGTTGAGATGGTGAGATTGTATACTCCTAAATTCATAGTGCAGTTTAGGTGATTTTTACAGCCAACTCGCTACTTCACATGCTGATATTGTCTTTGGTGTTGTTGTGTCTAGCTACCGACCAAGCCAGCCAGGCCATAGAGGGAGCATTGCATCGTGGGTTTGGTTGTCGATCTGAGCTGCAACAGATTTCCACATGTTGCTACCAACCTTATTATAACGACAAAATGAAACATTTGTTCACTAGATATTGATCTCACACAGTGTTATTTAACACTGTAAATTATACCAATTAGTGGTTTTGGGTGGATTTAGTCTTCAACGCTCATATTCCCCACCTTTACCTTCCAGACCAACATGCTCCTCAGCGGTCACCTCATCAATTTGCCTCGATTCAGAGGGGTTGGGTTTATCCCATGAAAGCTTGAAGCAGCAGTTTATCATCAAATAAGGGTAATATCACAGGGCTATAAGCTATAAGCTATGGTACACAAGCTATAAACCTTTTTAATTCAGTTATTTTCTTACAGTCCCTTTTGAAAATGTGTACCATGGTACAGTTTACATTGGGGCTTTAATGGTGGGATGTGGTCATTAAATGTTGTATGATATTAACAAACTACCTATAACGGAGGCAGGTTGTTCCGGAAAGGAGGAGAGGTAGTGTTAGCTGCGGAAACGGTTGGCACACTGCTCGATTGTATTCTCATCTTCATGTTACGAAATGAAGGCACTGCCATGGCTTGGCTAGGCTACATCACGTCATCTGTATAAGGCTTGTGTAAGGGCTATTTTATTTGTTCCACTTGTGTGTATGAAGATGGGGAGGTTTTCATGGTTTGTGGTTGAAACTCAGAGGAAAAGCTTTTTGTCTTGTCTCAGATTTTAATTGGAGGAAACTTGACTGGTTTTGTAATGGTCCCTCTCTCGCTCTTCTGCTTGGTTTGCCTGTTTTAATAAGCTGTGTGTGATCGGACCACTGATCAAGCTCTTTAAATGTGCTGATGGAGAGAGAGTTGGAGATCCAGAGAGATGGAACCGGAACAAATGCACAGCAGGACACAAACACCCAATGTGCTAGCCTCTTTTCCACATCCCCTTGTGCTCTCTCTGTCTCTGTCTCTGTCTCTCTGTCTCTCTCTCTCTGTGTGTGTGAGAGACTTGGGGGGCCTTATCTTGTCCACCCAGATGTGTTGGATGGGGAGACGGGCCAGCCTCTGGCCCTTAGTACAGATTAGTGGTAAAGGATGGGGGCTGCTGGGAACTGGGACAGCTGCTTGTCTGTCTTGTTATATATCTGTCTCACTTTCTCATTATATAGCTGCGTCTCTCCTCTCGTTTTCCTTCTATAACTTCCCATCCAATGAGTGGAAGTCAAATCTCCTGAATACAAACAGTATCAACACCTTTCTATCATCAGATTGGCTCTAATCGGCATTAGCTTAGACTAAGGGTGTGTCCAAAATGGCACCCAATTCCCTATATAGTGCACTTCTGCCCCATGGTCCCCGGTCAAAAGTAGTGCACTGAATAGGGTGCCATTTAAGACGCAAGCTTATCAGAGGTGCTTGTTGAATATCATTAGTGGATTGTCATGGTGGACATCACTCGGGCATCATCGGAACACTAAATCAAATAACATTCGCCGAGTTCAACAGGTGTAACCTTAAAACAAAGCAGTTTTAAGAAAAATAAGTCTTAGGTAAAAAATAGATAAGTCAGAAATAATGAACAAATGAACAAATAATTAAAGAGCAGCCGTAAAATAACAGTAGCGAGGCTATATACAGGGGGTACCGGTACAGACTATGTGCGGGGGCACCGATTAGTCGAGGTAATATGTAGGTAGAGTTAGTGACTATACATAGATAATAACCAGAGAGTAGCAGCAGTGTAAAACAGAGTGGAGGGACAATGCAAATACTCTGGGTAGCCATTAGATTAGCTGTTCAGGGAGTAGAAGCTGTTAAGTCTTTTGGACCATAGACTTGGCTCCCCGGTACCGCTTGCTGTGTGGTAGCAGAGCGAACAGTCGATGACTAGGGTGGCTGGAGTCTTTGAACATTTTTAGGGCCATTGACACACCGCCTGGTATAGAGGTCCTGGATGGCAGGAAGCTTGGCCCCAGTAATGTACTGGGCCGTACACACAACCCTCTAGTGCCTTGCGGTCGGAGGGCGAGCCGTTGCCATACCGGGCAGTGATGCAAACAGTCAGGATGTTCTCGGTCTTGCAGCTGTGTAACTTTTTGAGGACCCATGCCAAATCTTTTCAGTCTCATGAGGGGGAATAGGCTTTATTGTGCCCTCTTCAAATCAAATTTATTGTTATCTCAAAGTGCTGTACAGAAACCCAGCCTAAAACTCCAAACATTAAGCAATGCAGGTGTAGAAGCACGGCTGTCTTGGTGTGTTTGGACCGTGATAGTTTGTTGGTGTACACCAAGGAACTTGAAGCTCTCAACCTGATCCACTACATCCCTGTCGATGAGAATGGGTGTGTGCTCTGTCCTCCTTTTCCTGTAGTCCACAATCATCTCCTTTCGTCTTGATCACATTGAGGGAGAGGTTGTTGTCCTGGCACCACATGGCCAGGTCTCTGACCTCCTCCCTATAGGCTGTCTCGTCGTTGTCGGTGATCCGGCCTACCACTGTTGTCGTCGGCAAACTTGATGGTTTTGGCTTCGTGCCTGGCCATGCAGTCATGGGTGAGCAGGGAGTACAGGAGGGGTCTGAGCACGCGCCCCTGAGTGGCCCCTGTGTGGAGGATCAGCATGGCAGATGTGGTGTTGCCTACCCTTACTACCTGGGGGAGGCCCGTCAGGAAGTCCAGGATTCAGTTGCAGAGGGAGGTGTTTAGTCCCAGAGTCCTTAGCTTAGTGATGAGCTTTGAGTGTACTATGGTGTTGAACGCTGAGCTGTAGTCAATGACTAGCATTCTCATGTAGGTGTTCCTTTTGTCCATGTGGGAAAGGGCATTGTGGAGTGCAACAGAGATTGCGTCATCTGTGGATCTGTTGGGGCGGTATCTGGGAGGATGCTGTTGATGTGAGGCATGACCAGCCTTTCAAAGCACTTGATGGCTACAGATGTGAGTGCTATGGGTTGGTAGTCATTTAGGCAGGTTACCTTCGTGTTCTTGGGCACAGGGACTAGGTTGGTCTGCTTAAAACATGTTGGTACTACCGACTCCGTGAGGGACAGGTTGAACATGTTAGTGAATGCACTTGGCAGTTGGTGAGCGCATGCTCGGAGTGCACGTCCTGGTAATCAGTCTGGCCCTACGGCCTTGTGAATGCTACAGGTCTTTGAAAACTTTTCTTTGTGATTTGATATTCTTATTCTCTGGAATGTGATAGAATCACTACTTTATTGGTACTGCATATATTGGGTACAGTACTACTATATCAGTATTGATACTGTTTTTGAATAGCTTCTGTTAGTGGAGTGAATTAGGAACTACTGGTGAATTGTGTGGGTACTTCTGTTCTTTATAGCCTTGGTACAGGTGAGTGTATGAATCAAAAGGACACCTTGACAAACCAAAGAAGGTAGTGTTGCTGACAATACAGAAGGATGAACACCCCGAGGATAGAGTTGAGTGCGGGTATGTAAACTGCAAAGTAATCAAATGAAGTGTATTGGTCGTGTACACAGATTTGCAGGTGTAGCGAAATGCTTGTTTCTAGCTCCGACAGTGCAGTAATACCCAGCAATATAACAAAATAAGCACAATCCAAAAAATGTATTAAAAGATAAATTAAGAGATATCAATATGAGAAGTATAATATAGAAGTATTTGTGTGTGGGTGGGTGGTCCTAGCACTTTCAAGGTGGTGGTTTTCGACACACCACAGCCTGACGTAATAATGTTCATGAAAGTTGTCAGGATGGTTGAGACTTCCTTTTGTCATGTTTTTCCTTCCTGAATGCTTCCCTAAGTTAACGCGCCACAGTTCAACGTTGTAGTGAAGTTAAAACATTGACAGACTTCCTGAATGCTTCCCTGAAGTTTTAAATTCAGTGCCAGCGTTTGAAATATGCAATGTCAGGTGTATCTCACTGTGTACTGCCTAGTTAGTAGGCATATACATTAGTATGATGCTTTAGCCTATCTGTGATAAATGGAAACGTACACAATTTGATACTGGTGCCGAATGTCAAGATCAAAAGTTAACAGCAGCAGTGCTATGCAATCGTGTACCCAATCTAACTTCTAATGGACTATCTGCTGCAGAAAGAGCTGTTATCAGCAATATGAGGTAATTGTACTGCTAAAACTAAATGTTATATTATTTTGTGCTTAAACTACTGATAATTGTTTTTGATTGAAAATGAACAAATCATGAATGTAACTAATTTTACCTCCTTGACTCACTCAATCAATTAAAATATAGTTGGAAAAAAAAGTTTTCCATGCAAATCCTGACTGAATTACAATATAAAAGAGCTGCAATATCGTCAATGACTCCACCCCATATCTGGAAATATTTGCCATTTAAAACTTGACTACTTTCTACTTCCTCTTCCTTCATAAAGTGCAAATGAACTTTATCATGAATGTTTTGCTGTATTTATTTTCTCTGGGTTGTGTTGAATGATGATCAGTGATGGTACTGCTGTAGCATGAAATAAATCTACATCTTGATCACTATGGGTCTGTACAACTTCCTTTTGACTCTGTATGCAACTTCCTTGTAGTCTTGTCTGTCTGTCTGTCTGGTCTGTATAGCCAACTCTTAACATGCTGACCAGACCGCACGCATGTTGATTTTGGTTGAAAAATGGTTGGTTTTGGTTGAAAAATCAAAACGAACTCAAGCAAATATATTAATCTGAGGACCGGTTGAAAAGCATTAAATATTTGTCAATTTAGCTAGCTAGCTTGCTCTTGCTAGCTAATTTGTCCTGGGATATAAACATTGGGTTGTGCATTTCAGGTAAAATAACAATGCCCTCTGACAATGTACAGATTAAAGGGTAAACCGTGTTTTGTTTCTAGTAATCTCTCCTTCAGACTTTATATGGTGGTTGGCAACCAACTTTAAGGTGCGTTACCAGCACCAACTGGAGTGGGGACCTCAGTTAATCTTTCAATCACCTACGTGGGTATATGCTCCTAAAATCCAATGAGGAGATGCTCGAAGAAGGACTTGCAGTGCGTCAAGCATCACAAAAAGTGAATCAATTCCTATTGTAGCTCCTGGCTAAGCAGACGCTCGTTGATGCTCGCGAGCAGTGTGGGTGCAAATGATTGAATACCGTGTATGTGTCCATTTATTTTGCAGCACACACGATGGGGCAGGTTGGTCAGCATGTTAGGTTGGCATGAACAGATCTGGGACAGTGCTAGAGGAATGTTAAGGTTCTGATGGCTGCATTGGTTCAAGTAAGCAACATCAGTGTTTGTCGTTTTGATCTATTCATGGGCTACATTTTGTAGCTGTCCAGGGAAAAAAAGTCTCTCAAATTGAAAGTAGTCATCCCCCTGAATGTTGAGTTTTCTAACTCCTAGGAGTAACAACGTCACTCGAAACCCCTTGTGAACTTCCATTAATACATGGCGGTGGCCTTGGAAGAAAAGGAAAAAAAATCCTGAAAAGGTTTTTCCAGGACACCAACAATATGCTATATAATGTATGTTCAGTAGCTTTTGGATAAAACGTGTAAAAATCCTCCGGTTTGGAGTGGAGCTCCCCTTTCTGTCTGGGATGCAGTGCAGTTCCAACAGAGGGCGCTAGGAGACAGCACTTCTGCCTCCAGCACTATGTACTCTGTCCAGCGCTGCTCGTCTCCAGATAGTCACACTGTGTGAGATAAGAACATCAGGAGAGGTTACCGAGGAGAGAGGGGGTGTGTGTCTGTGGCCCATACATACACACCCCGACTAACACTGCAGCAATCCTGCTGGTATATTCAGAAGATTACTAGGCCAAGAACTTCTAGGTATGTGTGACACATCTGGCACAGGACATCCTGCCAGTGAACTCTGGACTGACCTCACTGCCAGTTACATCACCCTGGCTCTATATCAGTCACTGGTCTGGCTCAGCCACTCTGTCCTGGCTCAGCCACTCTGTCCTGGCTGGGGATGAGGATGACAGAGGACAGGGGGTTATGGAAGACTGCCCTTCTGGGTCACTGAAGCGCAGTGGCGATGAGGGATGCAGACAATCCTAGATCCCTTGGATGTTGTATGTACTATGAATACATGTTTAAGAACACTCTGGTGCCCTACCTAAACAGACAGTCCTGCAGAAAGGGAGCGGGGGAGGGGAAGGCAGCTAGGAGAAGAGGAAGGAGGGAGTTCTGTTCTCTCCCGAACATCTGCCAGTATGCTGGGCTGCTGTGACCGAGACACACTAGTGACTGAATGCTCAGGATATTCACTGCACTCTAGGTATAATTGCCTATACATGTCTTTTTAAATGCGGTCACCAGTCCAGTCTCCCCTGTTCTGTACAGGTGAAGTGGGCCAGTGTAACCTCACCCTTAGTGAAAGAGGCCAGGTGGTAACCATGTCTAACTGCAGACAGACGGCTAAAGTAGGCCTGGACATGGACACAACGTATCTCACTCAACAGGCCTGGTCCTGGTCACTGTCCTATTGTGTGACGTAACGGTCTCTACAGGTCAAATTGGGTGTGATGGTAAATGCTCTCTGTTTCCCCTAGTGGGCATAGTATGTCTCCCATAAATATTTAAAACATGTACAGTATAGGGATGCAGTAAAGGCCTACTGTAAAACTGTAAAACACTACTTAAAGCAAGGCGAGAGGATGTGGAAGTACCTCTGGCATAGATATCCCTAATCATTAAAACCAGTCAATGTAGACTACTACCACCCACTGTTTGCTTGTACTCTACAGTAGTAGCTCTATTTGACGAAGTCAACTTTGACAAAGCAATTTCACTTCAAAAGATTTTGAGGCATGACCAATTTCTTGCTCGACTCTCCAATTCCCCTCAGTAGGACTGTAATTACTGGGCGATTTAATTAATATGGGACGAGTGGGGGGGGGGGGGGGTGAGAGTAGAGAAGGAGGGATGAAATCTTTGAACTATTGCTGTATTCAGAGATGCTGTAAGAGGGAGGGATAGGGAGGAAGGACACGCTCTGTTTGTGATCTCAAACAGATGTTTGTTTCTACAACTGTATACTCCATCTCTTTTTCTCTCTCATGGGCTAACTTTCTCTTTTCTCTCGCTCTCCCTCTCTCCCGCTCCCTGTTCAGTCGTTAGGGAAGCGGACAGAGAAACAACGGTGGGACAGTCCAGTGGCTGAGCACCATGATCTATATTGACATATAAAGTTATACGGTAGAGTAGATGTAGTGAATTAGCTTTGGGTTTGGTCAAGTGACCTTGAGTTTGCCCAGGGAGAGTCACTACTTGGGTAGTATTCACTAGGCACCAAATGGACAAACAGGATTGGCCTATACGTTCCCGTTGCAGAACGTTTTTCTACGGTGTGCAGTAATGAATACAACCCTGAAATCACCTCCAGTATTGTGAGGTTAAACTAGAGGAACCAGAGGGAGGGGGGGGGGGTGGGGGGGGACACCCAGGCCTATTCTGGTGGCAGATCTGTTTGTGTTGTCTTGCCAACATTGCTATGTCAAGACAGCACAAAAAGATCTGGGACCAGGCTAACCCAGGCCAGCCCTGGTGTAAAATGTGCCTGTGGAATGCCACAGCAGCACCAGTAGTAGCAATCTCCTCTCTCTCGTTCTTCTCTCTGTCTTCTCTCTGTCTCACCCCAGAAACTCTTAACACACCGGATTCTATAATGGAGATTAATGCAGACTGGCAAAGGAACAGGTTCTCAGAGAGCGAGTGGATTTGGAGGGGAAATGGGGACAAGGATGAAGAATGGATAGAATTAGGAAAGGGAGATGGAGAAATGAAAGGAGCGTCGACCCTCAGGTGAAGAGACACAGTTGAAATAAACAAAAACATCAGCAAATAAATAATGAACAACCACAGAGAGATTAATGGCACCGCTGGTGTCCCCAGACGACTCGAGTCCTGTAGCCTGCAACACAGTGGTGACAACCTCCACTTAACACACACTCAAACACCACCAGTAACACATTTAATTCAATCAAATGTAATTAAAAACGCACAATAAAACTATAATTTGTGCATTTAATAAATTAAAAGTTTTGAAAAGTAAGATGAGTCCTGAAATAAACTAAGATAAGGAAATGATTACATTATTCTGGAAGCGACGTCACACACTTTGTTCGGCGCTCTTCTTTATTCTCAAGTTCTCCGTCTCTCCTTCTGTTAGTGAATCCCTTGTTCTCCTTGAAGACCTTTTGGTCTCGCTGCTTCCGCCATCTCAGTTTGATGTCGCCAGGCCTCCCCTCGGCTCCCACAGAAGGGATGCGTTCAGCAGGACGTTTTGCAACGTTCAAATAGAAATGTGCTATGAAGATTAACATGCCTCTCTGACTGCAATTGCGTCGGCTCTATTCATGGCATTTCTATCTGCAGTTTTTCTACAACGTTTGGCTAACGGAACAGCCCCAAAATGGCAAAACCTGCCCATGTGGCACTCAAGGCAGGCTAGAGTAAATGAAATATATAACATAATGTTGAACCCAGGTCTGGCAGGAATAGACATCAGTACAGTATGAATGGGCAGGCTGTGGGGAATATAACACAGCATCATTTCTGGGTTATGATTCATCCTTGGATATTAACCTCTTAGAGGGTAGTCATTACCCTATGACCTGTTATCACCTCTCTGTGTTTTATTTACCAGTCATTACCCTATGACCTGTTATCACCTCTCTGTGTTTTATTTACCAGTCATTACCCTATGACCTGTTATCACCTCTCTGTGTTTTATTTACCAGTCATTACCCTATGACCTGTTATCACCTCTCTGTGTTTTATTTACCAGTCATTACCCTATGACCTGTTATCACCTCTGTGTTTTATTTACCAGTCATTACCCTATGACCTGTTATCACCTCTCTGTGTTTTATTTACCAGTCATTACCCTATGACCTGTTATCACCTCTCTGTGTTTTATTTACCAGTCATTACCCTATGACCTGTTATCACCTCTGTGTTTTATTTACCAGTCATTACCCTATGACCTGTTATCACCTCTGTGTTTTATTTACCAGTCATTACCCTATGACCTGTTATCACCTCTCTGTGTTTTATTTACCAGTCATTACCCTATGACCTGTTATCACCTCTCTGTGTTTTATTTACCAGTCATTACCCTATGACCTGTTATCACCTCTCTGTGTTTTATTTACCAGTCATTACCCTATGACCTGTTATCACCTCTCTGTGTTTTATTTACCAGTCATTACCCTGACCTGTTATCACCTCTCTGTGTTTTATTTACCAGTCATTACCCTATGACCTGTTATCACCTCTGTGTTTTATTTACCAGTCATTACCCTATGACCTGTTATCACCTCTGTGTTTTATTTACCAGTCATTACCCTATGACCTGTTATCACCTCTGTGTTTTATTTACCAGTCATTACCCTATGACCTGTTATCACCTCTGTGTTTTATTTACCAGTCATTACCCTATGACCTGTTATCACCTCTGTGTTTTATTTACCAGTCATTACCCTATGACCTGTTATCACCTCTCTGTTTTATTTACCAGTCATTACCCTATGACCTGTTATCACCTCTCTGTGTTTTATTTACCAGTCATTACCCTATGACCTGTTATCACCTCTGTGTTTTATTTACCAGTCATTACCCTATGACCTGTTATCACCTCTGTGTTTTATTTACCAGTCATTACCCTATGACCTGTTATCACCTCTCTGTGTTTTATTTACCAGTCATTACCCTATGACCTGTTATCACCTCTGTGTTTTATTTACCAGTTATTACCATGGTGATTATGGCAGGCGCTCACATCGATTGTATTGCTAGAGGAGTAGCTAGTCTGCAAGAGCAGACCCAATGGGCTTTGAACTTGAACTCTCCACATGCGTGTAAGCACAGACACAAATAGAAAAAAAGGAATGTCGGGACTCGTAAAGGACATCGCGCTGCTTGCTTAGCGAGTACTACTTCCCCCTGATTCGGTTCACACCGAGGCTCGAACCCAGGACCTCTGCCTTGCTAACACACGTGACTGCTCTCCTGAAACGTCTTACCAGTCTGCGCAAGGTGAAAGGCTAGCAATTTAGCGGTGCAAGTAGCAAAACATAAAATCAAAATCAAACTTTTATTTGTCACATGCGCCGAATACAACAAGTCTAGACCTTACCGTGGAATGCTGCAAGTCCTTAACCAACAGTGCAGTTCAAGAAGAGTTAAGACTCTGCATAAATACTCATTCTGAGTAGTAACAGAGAATCCACCCTTCATCTGTCGACCTCCCCTCCCTGTCTCTCACCTCTCTTTTTCTACTCTTTCTATCTCCCTTTGTACTGTACTTCATGTACTTTATTTCTCTGAGTAGGTCCAGTCTTGGTAATGTTGTCCATTAATAATTTGGGAGCAGTCCTGTGTTTATTGTTGCACTTAGTTTAATGAGACCAGATTTTAAAGGGAGTGTGTGTGTGTGTGTGTGTGTGTCGCCAGACGGCCACAGTTGGGAGATGATGGGATATCACTTATCCCCTCCCTCTAGCCCTCCTCCGATCAAAAGTACCACCTCAGTCTACTAACTAGAAGAATTGATTCTAAGAATGGCAACTCATTGAGAGGAATAAAAATCCATGCCACGACTTGCCTACGTGCACATACACACACAGACACATACACACACAGACACACACACACACACAGACACACACACACACAGACACATACACACACATATACACACACAGACACATACACACACACACATACACACACAGACACACACACACAGACACACACATACACACACATATACACACACAGACACATACACACACAGACACACATACACACACAGACACACACATACATACACATACACACACAGACACATACACATACACATACATACACACACAGACACACACATACACAGACACATAGACACACACAGACACATACACACACACAGACACATACACACACACACAGACACATACACACAGACACACACACAGACACATACACACACACAGACACACAGACACAGACACATACACACACACACACACACACATACACACACACACACACACACAGACACATACACACACAGACACACACACACACGTGTGACACAGCACATACACACACAGACACACACACACACGTGTGAGCACATACACACACAGATACATACACACGTGAGAGCACATACACACACAGATACATACACACGTGTGAGCACATACACACACAGACACACACACACACGTGTGAGCACATACACACGTGTGAGCACATACACACGCAGGCACATACACATGCAGGAACACACACGCACGCACACACTGCTGAGTGAAATTAAAATGAGGCACGTGTTGATGGAAAATGGATTTCCTAATGGGACGCCCAATCTGCCTGTACAGTCGGTGTGTCGCTGGCACAGACTGTGTTTCTATCTATTGACATTGAGGACGGTGGAGGGCGAGAGGGAGGGAGGGAGGATTGGGGGGTGTGTTAAGTATTGTCTCCTGTACTCCTGTCTACACGCCAGACAGACAAACAGGGTAAAGTGACAGCAGAGTAATTGTACTACCCTCACCTCCCACTCACTCACACACCTCCAATCCCAACAAGATCTCACGGCTTCACCAATTTGACTTCAGATTCAGATTCGGATGTCAATATATCCACGTTTCTCCAAACGTCAAATGTGTTTTTGACGCCCTGGGTTGACTCCTGCTCAGCATTGTTCCGTCAAATTTTTCAGTTGAGTTAAGGTTTGGGATAGAAAATAAAAATAAAATTAAAAATAAATGGAGTGTCTACCACTTGGCTTGAACACGTAACCTTTTGTTTCTGAGTCATGGAAGGGAAAGGGGATACCTAGTCAGTTACTAGTGCCCAACACTCTTAACCGCTAGTCTACCTGCCACTGTCCACAACGTAAAACCCAAGCCTACTTGATGGTAATAGCACTCACAGTTGCCCCCTAGTGGCCAGTTTGGAAGGCATTCTTCCCACGTCCTCAAGACGTCCAATTTCGAAGTCAATCTTGAGGGATCTGCCTCCCCAATCCCAACACCCTCTCACCCGCTTTTTCAAATGGATTATTCCCTTTACTGGGCTAATGAATTAGGAATCATATTGTAAGGACATTTACTCCTGTCTGACCTCTGTCATTGTTTACTGAATGTATATTGTTCATTTAGTTTTTCTCCTAGATATCTGAACTGCACACTGGAGAGGAGAGACGTTCCCAACGGCTCCACATTATACTGGGAGGATGGTAAAGCTGTGAGTAAAACAAAGGTTTAACACACACGTGCTAGACACACACGGTACACTCCTCCGACACTATAATCTATTACCCTGGCTGCTTTTGGACAATAAATGGCTAAGAAAGCTACTGTAATTTAAAAAAACAGAAGATGAAAAATTGTCCTGGATTGTAGGAGATCTAGAACAGCCGTGAGATAATTAATAGTGGAAACATGTAGAGATGTGTGTGTTCCTAATATTGCTTTTGTGTCAGGGCACTGGTGTGAATGTGTCATTACAACACCAATCCAGTCAGGTGTGTGTGTGTGTGTGTGTGTGTGTGTGTGTGTGTGTGTGTGTCCATGCATCTTGCAGGTCTTCTGATGTCATGCTTATAGTGAGACCAAAGTAGATAAATAGAGAGGTTTTACTGCTAACCTACAAAGCATTACATGGGCTTGCGCCTACCTATCTTTCCGATTTTGTCCTGCCGTAAATACCTACACGTACGCTACGGTCACAAGACGCAGGCCTCCTAATTGTCCCTAGAATTTCTAAGCAAACATGGAATGGAATGGTCTGCCTCCTGTCTCAGCCTTCAGTATTTATGCTGCAGTAGTTTATGTGTCGGGGGGCTAGGGTCAGTTTGTTATATCTGGAGAACTTATCCTGTCTTATCCGGTGTCCTGTTTGAATTTAAATATGCTCTCTCGAATTCTCTCTTTTTCTCTTTCTTTCTCTCTTGGAGGACCTGAGCCCTAGGACCATGCCTCAGGGACTACCTTGCATGAGGACTCCTTGCTGTCCCCAGTCCACCTGGCCGTGCTGCTGCTCCAGTTTCAACTGTTCTGCCTGCGGCTATGGAAACCTGACCTGTTCACCGGATGTGCTACCTGTCCCAGACATGCTGTTTTCAACTCTCTAGAGACAGCAGGAGTGGTAGAGATACTCTGAATGATCGGCTATGAAAAGCCAACTGGCATTTACTCCTGAGGTGCTGACTTGCTGCACCCTCGACAACTACTGTGATTATTATTAAACCATGCTGGTCATTTATGAACATTTGAACATCTTGGCCATGTTCTGTTATAATCTTCACCCGGCACAGCCAGAAGAGGACTGGCCACCCCTCATAGCCTGGTTCCTCTCTAGGTTTCTTTCTAGGTTTTGGCCTTTCTCGGGAGTTTTTTTCCTAGCCACTGTGCTTCTACACCTGCATTGCTTGCTGTTTGGGGTTTTAGGCTGGGTTTCTATACAGCACTTTGAGTTATCAGCTGATGTACGAAGGGCTATATAAATACATTTGACTTGATTTGATAAATACACCCAATTGCGAACATACATCCCATGCACATTACATCAGAGAGAAGACCAGACATGCATTGACACAGGGGTAGCTTAAGTGCAGAACCACGTTCCCACAAGGGTTCCACATATTTGTAGAACACACGGAACACACACTCATGCATGCACAACCACATGATCTCGCCACAGGACCACAGCCAAGGGTATAACACCTTCATCACGCTATAGGTTTCCTTCTAACGGTCCAACATACAACACACGTACCCCTTACCAGGAACCGTGCATATTGGTCACATACTGTGTCGTATTCATGGCTACATATAGGTGGATGTGAGAGTCCATCGGTGTCTATTAGAAAAGCGGATGTGTGGGTCGGTGCATAGATGGAGAGGGCTGGAGTGATGACTGGGGAAGAACACGGGAAGGAGGGGAACAGTGCTGGGCGGAGCTGCTGGCTGGCATGTCTTGGAAAAGATGGAGGGAGGGATGGAGGGTAGAGCGGGAGGTTGGGCTGTCGGACAGAGCGGGAGGTTGGGTGGGAGGGATGGAGGAGCGCCGGGCAGAGCGGTTGGCTGGTGTTTCTTGTCTTTCACACAGTAGGCTGAGTCATCTCACTCAGCACTGCACTGAGAATGAAACACAGAGGGGTGGAGACACCTGGAGAGAGAGAGAGAGTGAAAGTGATGGGAAAGGAGAGGGAGAGAGAACTACGGCAGTGGTACAGGACATTGTGTGCATGCCTATACATGTGTATGTGGGCATATGTGTGTGTGTATGACGGTGTGGGAGAGAATACACGACGGAGGTCTATGAAATCAGTCTGTACTACAGCATCTCTCTCTTTCCTCCATCCCACCATCCCTCCCTCCCTATACTCCACGTGACAGTGGAGGCGAAGCTGGAAGACTGTCAGAGCCAGCGGGAGGGCAGGGCAAGAATGGTACCTGTCACTCCCTATTCCCTCAGACATACATCTCCCCCTCTCCCCTGTCCCTCTCCACACAAAGAAGGCCAGTCCTCAGATACACTGTTCCACTATACCCTAGGGCCTTCTACTTTCAGATCACAAACTGATGGAGAATACTGTAGCGTATTGAAGAGTGTACTGAGAAGCTAGACCACACTGATGGAGAATACTGTAGCGTATTGAAGAGTGTACTGAGAAGCTAGACCACACTGATGGAGAATACTGTAGCGTATTGAAGAGTGTACTGAGAAGCTAGACCAAACTGATGGAGAATACTGTGAAGAGTGTACTGAGAAGCTAGACCAAACTGATGGAGTAATACTGTGAAGAGTGTACTGAGAAGCTAGACCAAACTGATGGAGAATACTGTAGCGTATTGAAGAGTGTACTGAGAAGCTAGACCAAACTGGTGGAGAATACTGTAGCGTATTGAAGAGTGTACTGAGAAGCTAGACCAAACTGATGGAGAATACTGTAGCGTATTGAAGAGTGTACTGAGAAGCTAGACCAAACTGGTGGAGAATACTGTAGCGTATTGAAGAGTGTACTGAGAAGCTAGACCAAACTGATGGAGAATACTGTAGCGTATTGAAGAGTGTACTGAGAAGCTAGACCAAACTGGTGGAGAATACTGTAACGTATTGAAGAGTGTACTGAGAAGCTAGACCAAACTGGTGGAGAATACTGTAGCGTATTGAAGAGTGTACTGAGAAGCTTTTACGACAGCGGTCAATGGATGAATACGTTCCTCAATCAATCCCAAAGTCATTTGTGACAGTGCATGGCCCTTCAGCTCTATAGCAACAGTGTCACAAGGGACTTCTGCATTAAATAACACATTTTGTGGGACAAACCCGAATTGTTAAATTAGTGACATAAATACAAAAATACCAATATCGATAACAGCATCTGTTGTGAGAGACAAAATGAACCAATAGATCAGATCAGTGTAATAGAACAGCAATCAGGGTAGTGTAGTATTGAGCTTGGTTGAGTATTGGTAGCTTTGGTGTATTGAAGCCAGACCGAGAGAAACCATACACAAAGACGCGCAGAGAGAGACACACACACACACAAAGAGAGAGGACCCCCCCTCTACACACACATAGAGAGAGAACCCACACACCAAGACCGAAAGAGAGAACCCACACAAAAAGACCGAAAGAGAGGACCCACACACCAAGACCGAAAGAGAGAACCCACACACCAAGACCGAAAGAGAGGACCCACACACCAAGACCGAAAGAGAGAACCCACACACAAAGAGAGAGGACCCACACACCAAGACCGAAAGAGAGAACCCACACACCAAGACCGAAAGAGAGAACCCACACACCAAGACCGAAAGAGAGAACCCACACACCAAGACCGAAAGAGAGAACCCGCACACCAAGACCGAAAGAGAGAACCCACACACAAAGACCGAAAGAGAGAACCCACACACAAGACCGAAAGAGAGAACCCACACACAAAGACCGAAAGAGAGAACCCACACACAAAGACCGAAAGAGAGAACCCACACACAAAGACCGAAGAACCCACACACCAAGACCGAAAGAGAGAACCCACACACAAAGACCGAAAGAGAGAACCCACACACAAAGACCGAAAGAGAGAACCCACACACCAAGACCGAAAGAGAGAACCCACACACCAAGACCGAAAGAGAGAACCCACACACAAAGACCGAAAGAGAGAACCCACACACCAAGACCGAAAGAGAGAACCCACACACCAAGACAAGACCGAGAACCCACACACCAAGACCGAAAGAGAGAACCCACACACCAAGACCGAAAGAGAGAACCCACACACCAAGACCGAAAGAGAGAACCCACACACAAAGACAAAGTGAGAGAGAACCAACACACAAAGACAAAGTGAGAGAGAACCAAAACACAAAGACAAAGTGAGAGAGAACAACACGCAAAGACAAAGTGAGAGAGAACCAACACACAAAGACAAAGTGAGAGAGAACCAACACACAAAGACAAAGTGAGAGAGAACCCACACACAAAGACACAGAGAGAACCAACACACAAAGACACAGAGAGAACCAACACACAAAGACACAGAGAGAACCAACACACAAAGACACAGAGAGAACCAACACACAAAGACACAGAGAACACAGAGAGAACCAACACACAAAGACACAGAGAACCAACACACAAAGAACCAACACACAAAGACACAGAGAGAAACCAACACACAAAGACAAAGTGAGAGAGAACCAACACACAAAGACAAAGTGAGAGAGAACCAACACACAAAGACAAAGACAAAGTGAGAGAGAACCAACACACAAAGACAAAGTGAGAGAGAACCAACACACAAAGACAAAGTGAGAGAGAACCAACACAAAGACAAAGACACACACAAAAGACACAGAGAGAACCAACACACAAAGACACAGAGAGAACCAACACACAAAGACACAGAGAGAACCAACACACAAAGACAAAGTGAGAGAGAACCAACACACAAACACAAAGTGAGAGAGAACCAACACACAAAGACAAAGTGAGAGAGAACCAACACACAAAGACACAGAGAGAACCAACACACAAAGACACAGAGAGAACCAACACACAAAGACAAAGTGAGAGAGAACCAACACACAAAGACAAAGTGAGAGAGAACCAACACACAAAGACACAGTGAGAGAGAACCAACACACAAAGACACAGAGAGAACCAACACACAAAGACACAGAGAGAACCAACACACAAAGACACAGAGAGAACCAACACACAAAGACACAGAGAGAACCAACACACAAAGACACAGAGAGAACCAACACACAAAGACACAGAGAGAACCAAAACACAAAGACAAAGAGAGAACCAACACACAAAGACAAAGTGAGAGAGAACCAACACACAAAGACAAAGTGAGAGAGAACCAACACACAAAGACAAAGTGAGAGAGAACCCACACACAAAGACAAAGTGACAAAGAGAGAACCCACACACAAAGACAAAGTGAGAGAGAACCCACACACAAAGACAAAGTGAGAGAGAACCAACACACAAAGACAAAGTGAGAGAGAACCAACACACAAAGACAAAGTGAGAGAGAACCAACACACAAAGACAAAGTGAGAGAGAACCCACACACAAAGACAAAGTGAGAGAGAACCCACACACAAAGACAAAGTGAGAGAGAACCAACACACAAAGACAAAGTGAGAGAGAACCAACACACAAAGACAAAGTGAGAGAGAACCAACACACAAAGACAAAGACAAAGAGAGAGAACCAACACACAAAGACAAAGTGAGAGAGAACCAACACACAAAGACAAAGTGAGAGAGAACCAACACACAAAGACAAAGTGAGAGAGAACCCACACACAAATACAAAGTGAGAGAGAACCCACACACAAAGACACAGAGAGAACCAACACACAAAGACAAAGTGAGAGAGAACCAACACACAAAGACACAGAGAGAACCAACACACAAAGACACCCAACACACAAAGACAAAGTGAGAGAGAACCAACACACAAAGACAAAGTGAGAGAGAACCAACACACAAAGACAAAGTGAGAGAGAACCAACACACAAAGACAAAGTGAGAGAGAACCAACACACAAATACAAAGTGAGAGAGAACCAACACACAAAGACACAGAGAGAACCAACACACAAAGACAGAGAGAACCAACACACAAAGAGAACCAACACACAAAGACACAGAGAGAAACCAACACACAAAGACACAGAGAGAACCAACACACAAAGACAAAGTGAGAGAGAACCAACACACAAAGACACAGAGAGAACCAACACACAAAGACACAGAGAGAACCAACACACAAAGACACAGAGAGAACCAACACACAAAGACACAGAGAGAACAGTGAGAGAGAACCAACACACAAAGACACAGAGAGAACCAACACACAAAGACAAAGTGAGAGAGAACCCACACACAAAGACAAAGTGAGAGAGAACCAACACACAAAGACAAAGTGAGAGAGAACCCACACACAAAGACAAAGTGAGAGAGAACCCACACACAAAGACAAAGTGAGAGAGAACCCACACACAAAGACAAAGACACACAAAGACAAAGTGAGAGAGAACCAACACACAAAGACAAAGTGAGAGAGAACCAACACACAAAGACAAAGTGAGAGAGAACCAACACACAAAGACAAAGTGAGAGAGAACCAACACACAAAGACAAAGTGAGAGAGAACCCACACACAAAGACAAAGTGAGAGAGAACCAACACACAAAGACAAAGTGAGAGAGAACCCACACACAAAGACACAGAGAGAACCAACACACAAAGACAAAGTGAGAGAGAACCAACACACAAAGACAACGTGAGAGAGAACCAACACACAAAGACAACGTGAGAGAGAACCAACACACAAAGACAAAGTGAGAGAGAACCCACACACAAAGACAAAGTGAGAGAGAACCCACACACAGACACAGAGAGAGAGAACCAACACACAAAGACAAAGTGAGAGAGAACCAACACACAAAGCCAAAGTGAGAGAGAACCCACACACAAAGACAAAGTGAGAGAGAACCCACACACAAAGACAAAGTGAGAGAGAACCAACACACAAAGACAAAGTGAGAGAGAACCCACACACAAAGACAAAGTGAGAGATCCCACACACAAAGACACAGAGAGAACCAACACACAAATAATATATAATATAATAATATATGCCATTTAGCAGACGCTTTTATCCAAAGCGACTTACAGTCATGTGTGCATACATTCTACGTGTGGGTGGTCCCGGGGATCGAACCCACTACCCTGGCGTTACAAGCGCCATGCTCTACCAACTGAGCTACACAGGACCACGTGTGGGTGGTCCCGGGGATCGAACCCACTACCCTGGCGTTACAAGCGCCATGCTCTACCAACTGAGCTACACGACAAAGTGAGAGAGAACCAACACACAAAGACAAAGTGAGAGAACCCACACACAAAGACACAGAGAGAGAGAACCAACACACAGACACAGAGAGAGAGAACCAACACACAAAGACAAAGTGAGAGAGAACCAACACACAGACACAGAGAGAGAGAGCCAACACACAAAGACAAAGTGAGAGAGAACCAACACACAAAGCCAAAGTGAGAGAGAACCAACACACAGACACAGAGAGAGAGAACCAACACACAAAGACAAAGTGAGAGAGAACCAACACACAAAGACAAAGTGAGAGAGAACCCACACACAGACACAGAGAGAGAGAACCAACACACAAAGACAAAGTGAGAGAGAACCAACACACAAAGCCAAAGTGAGAGAGAACCAACACACAAAGACACAGAGAGAGAGAACCAACACAGACACAGAGAGAGAGAACCAACACACAAAGACAAAGTGAGAGAGAACCAACACACAAAGACACAGAGAGAGAGAACCAACACACAGACACAGAGAGAGAGAACCAACACACAAAGACAAAGTGAGAGAGAACCAACACACAGACACAGAGAGAGAGAACCAACACACAAAGACAAAGTGAGAGAGAACCCACACACAAAGACAAAGTAAGAGAGAACCCACACACAAAAGACAAAGTGAGAGAGAACCAACACAAAAGACAAAGTGAGAGAGAACCAACGCACAAAGACAAAGTGAGAGAGAACCAACACACAAAGACAAAGTGAGAGAGAACACAAAGACAAAGCACAAAGACAAAGTGAGAGAGAACCCACACACAAAGACAAAGTGAGAGAGAAACCAACACAAAGACAAAGTGAGAGAGAACCCACACACAAAGACAAAGTGAGAGAGAACCAACACACAAAGACAAAGTGAGAGAGAACCCAACACACAAAGACAAAGTGAGAGAGAACCAACACACAAAGACAAAGTGAGAGAGAACCCACACACAAAGACACAGAGAGAAACCAACACACAAAGACAACACACAAAGACAAAGTGAGAGAACCCACACACAAAGACACAGAGAGAACCAACACACAAAGACAAAGTGAGAGAGAACCAACACACAAAGACAAAGTGAGAGAGAACCAACACACAGACACAGAGAGAGAGAACCAACACACAAAGACAAAGTGAGAGAGAACCAACACACAAAGCCAAAGTGAGAGAGAACCAACACACAAAGACACAGAGAGAGAGAACCAACACAGACACAGATAGAGAGAACCAACACACAAAGACAAAGTGATAGAGAACCAACACACAGACACAGAGAGAGAGAACCAACACACAAAGACAGTGAGAGAGAACCCACACACAAAGACAAAGTAAGAGAGAACCCACACACAAAGACAAAGTGAGAGAGAACCAACACACAAAGACAGTGAGAGAGAACCAACACACAAAGACAAAGTGAGAGAGAACCAACACACAAAGACAAAGTGAGAGAGAACCAACACACAAAGACAAAGTGAGAGAGAACCCACACACAAAGACAAAGTGAGAGAGAACCCACACACAAAGACAAAGTGAGAGAGAACCCACACACAAAGACAAAGTGACAAAGAGAGAACCAACACACAAAGACAAAGTGAGAGAGAACCAACACACAAAGACAAAGTGAGAGAGAACCAACACACAAAGACAAGTGAGAGAGAACCAACACACAAAGACAAAGTGAGAGAACCAACACACAAAGACAAAGACAAAGAGAGAAACCAACACACAAAGACAAAGTGAGAGAGAACCAACACACAAAGACAAACACAAAGACAAAGTGAGAGAGAACCAACACACAAAGACAAAGTGAGAGAGAACCAACACACAAAGACACAGAGAGAACAAAGAGAGAGAGAACCAACACACAAAGACAAAGTGAGAGAGAACCAACACACAAAGACAAAGTGAGAGAGAACCAACACACAAAGACAAAGTGAGAGAGAACCAACACACAAAGACAAAGTGAGAGAGAACCCACACACAGACACAGAGAGAACCCACAAAAGCCAAAGTGAGAGAGAACCAACACACAAAGACAAAGTGAGAGAGAACCAACACACAGACACAGAGAGAGAGAACCAACACACAAAGACAAAGTGAGAGAGAACCAACACACAAAGACAAAGTGAGAGAGAACCCACACACAGACACAGAGAGAAACCCACACACAGACACAGAGAGAGAAACCAACACACAAAGACAAAGTGAGAGAGAACCAACACACAAAGCCAAAGTGAGAGAGAACCAACACACAAAGACACAGAGAGAGAGAACCAACACACAGAAACAGAGAGAGAGAACCAACACACAAAGACAAAGTGAGAGAGAACCAACACACAAAGCCAAAGTGAGAGAGAACCAACACACAGACACAGAGAGAGAGAACCAACACACAAAGACAAAGTGAGAGAGAACCAACACACAAAGACAAAGTGAGAGAGAACCCACACACAGACACAGAGAGAGAGAACCAACACACAAAGACAAAGTGAGAGAGAACCAACACACAAAGCCAAAGTGAGAGAGAACCAACACACAAAGACACAGAGAGAGAGAACCAACACAGACACAGAGAGAGAGAACCAACACACAAAGACAAAGTGAGAGAGAACCAACACACAAAGACACAGAGAGAGAGAACCAACACACAGACACAGAGAGAGAGAACCAACACACAAAGACAAAGTGAGAGAGAACCAACACACAGACACAGAGAGAGAGAACCAACACACAAAGACAAAGTGAGAGAGAACCCACACACAAAGACAAAGTAAGAGAGAACCCACACACAAAGACAAAGTGAGAGAGAACCAACACACAAAGACAGTGAGAGAGAACCAACACACAAAGACAAAGTGAGAGAGAACCAACGCACAAAGACAAAGTGAGAGAGACCAACGCACAAAGACAAAGTGAGAGAGAACCCACACACAAAGACAAAGTGAGAGAGAACCCACACACAAAGACAAAGTGAGAGAGAAACCACACACAAAGACAAAGTGAGAGAGAACCCACACACAAAGACAAAGTGAGAGAGAACCAACACACAAAGACAAAGTGAGAGAGAACCCACACACAAAGACAAAGTGAGAGAGAACCAACACACAAAGACAAAGTGAGAGAGAACCCACACACAAAGACACAGAGAGAACCAACACACAAAGACAAAGTGAGAGAGAACCAACACACAAAGACAAAGTGAGAGAACCCACACACAAAGACACAGAGAGAACCAACACACAAAGACAAAGTGAGAGAGAACCCACACACAAAGACAAAGTGAGAGAGAACCAACACACAAAGACAAAGTGAGAGAGAACCACACACAGACACAGAGAGAGAGAACCAACACACAAAGACAAAGTGAGAGAGAACCAACACACAAAGCCAAAGTGAGAGAGAACCAACACACAAAGACACAGAGAGAGAGAACCAACACAGACACAGAGAGAGAGAACCAACACACAAAGACAAAGTGAGAGAGAACCAACACACAAAGACAAAGAGAGAGAGAACCAACACACAGACACAGAGAGAGAGAACCAACACACAAAGACAAAGTGAGAGAGAACCAACACACAGACACAGAGAGAGAGAACCAACACACAAAGACAAAGTGAGAGAGAACCCACACACAAAGACAAAGTAAGAGAGAACCCACACACAAAGACAAAGTGAGAGAGAACCAACACACAAAGACAGTGAGAGAGAACCAACGCACAAAGACAAAGTGAGAGAGAACCAACGCACAAAGACAAAGTGAGAGAGAACCCACACACAAAGACAAAGTGAGAGAGAACCCACACACAAAGACAAAGTGAGAGAGAAACCACACACAAAGACAAAGTGAGAGAGAACCCACACACAAAGACAAAGTGAGAGAGAACCAACACACAAAGACAAAGTGAGAGAGAACCCACACACAAAGACAAAGTGAGAGAGAACCAACACACAAAGACAAAGTGAGAGAGAACCCACACACAAAGACACAGAGAGAACCAACACACAAAGACAAAGTGAGAGAGAACCAACACACAAAGACAAAGTGAGAGAACCCACACACAAAGACACAGAGAGAACCCACACACAAAGACACAGTGAGAGAGAACCAACACACAAAGACAAAGTGAGAGAGAACCAACACACAGACACAGAGAGAGAGAACCAACACACAAAGACAAAGTGAGAGAGAACCAACACACAAAGACAAAGTGAGAGAGAACCAACACACAAAGACACAGACAAAGTGAGAGAGAACCAACACACAAAGACAAAGTGAGAGAGAACCAACACACAAAGACAAAGACAAAGTGAGAGAGAACCAACACACAAAGACCACACACAAAGACACAGAGAGAACCAACACAGACACAGAGAGAGAGAACCAACACACAAAGACAAAGTGAACACACAAAGACAAAGTGAGAGAGAACCAACACACAGACACACAGAGAGAGAACCAACACACAAAGACAAAGTGAGAGAGAACCCACACACAAAGTCAAAGTAAGAGAGAACCCACACACAAAGACAAAGTGAGAGAGAACCAACACACAAAGACAGTGAGAGAGAACCAACTCACAAAGACAAAGTGAGAGAGAACCAACGCACAAAGACAAAGTGAGAGAGAACCCACACACAAAGACAGTGAGAGAGAACCAACGCACAAAGACAAAGTGAGAGAGAACCAACACACAAAGCCAAAGTGAGAGAGAACCAACACACAAAGACACAGAGAGAGAGAACCAACACAGACACAGAGAGAGAGAACCAACACACAAAGCCAAAGTGAGAGAGAACCAACACACAAAGACACAGAGAGAGAGAACCAACACACAGACACAGAGAGAACCAACACACAAAGACAAAGTGAGAGAGAACCAACACACAAAGACAAAGTGAGAGAGAACCAACACACAGACACAGAGAGAGAGAACCAACACACAAAGACAAAGTGAGAGAGAACCAACACACAAAGACAAAGTGAGAGAGAACCCACACACAGACACAGAGAGAGAGAACCAACACACAAAGACAAAGTGAGAGAGAACCAACACACAAAGCCAAAGTGAGAGAGAACCAACACACAAAGACACAGAGAGAGAGAACCAACACAGACACAGAGAGAGAAAACCAACACACAAAGACAAAGTGAGAGAGAACCAACACACAAAGACACAGAGAGAGAGAACCAACACACAGACACAGAGAGAGAGAACCAACACACAAAGACAAAGTGAGAGAGAACCAACACACAGACACAGAGAGAGAGAACCAACACACAAAGACAAAGTGAGAGAGAACCCACACACAAAGACAAAGTAAGAGAGAACCCACACACAAAGACAAAGTGAGAGAGAACCAACACACAAAGACAGTGAGAGAGAACCAACGCACAAAGACAAAGTGAGAGAGAACCAACGCACAAAGACAAAGTGAGAGAGAACCCACACACAAAGACAAAGTGAGAGAGAACCCACACACAAAGACAAAGTGAGAGAGAAACCACACACAAAGACAAAGTGAGAGAGAACCCACACACAAAGACAAAGTGAGAGAGAACCAACACACAAAGACAAAGTGAGAGAGAACCCACACACAAAGACAAAGTGAGAGAGAACCAACACACAAAGACAAAGTGAGAGAGAACCAACACACAAAGACAAAGTGAGAGAGAACCAACACACAAAGACAAAGTGAGAGAACCCACACACAAAGACACAGAGAGAACCCACACACAAAGACAAAGTGAGAGAGAACCCACACACAAAGACAAAGTGAGAGAGAACCAACACACAAAGACAAAGTGAGAGAGAACCAACACACAGACACAGAGAGAGAGAACCAACACACAAAGACAAAGTGAGAGAGAACCAACACACAAAGACAAAGTGAGAGAGAACCCACACACAGACACAGAGAGAGAGAACCAACACACAAAGACAAAGTGAGAGAGAACCAACACACAAAGCCAAAGACACAGAGAGAGAAACCAACACACAAAGACACACACAAAAGACAAAGAGAAGAACCAACACACAGACACAGAGAGAGAGAACCAACACACAAAGACAAAGTGAGAGAGAACCCACACACAAAGACAAAGTAAGAGAGAACCCACACACAAAGACAAAGTGAGAGAGAACCCACACACAAAGACAAAGTGAGAGAGAAACCACACACAAAGACAAAGTGAGAGAGAACCCACACACAAAGACAAAGTGAGAGAGAACCAACACACAAAGACAAAGTGAGAGAGAACCCACACACAAAGACAAAGTGAGAGAGAACCAACACACAAAGACAAAGTGAGAGAGAACCCACACACAAAGACACAGAGAGAACCAACACACAAAGACAAAGTGAGAGAGAACCAACACACAAAGACAAAGTGAGAGAACCCACACACAAAGACACAGAGAGAACCAACACACAAAGACAAAGTGAGAGAGAACCAACACACAAAGACAAAGTGAGAGAGAACCAACACACAAAGACAAAGTGAGAGAGAACCCACACACAGACACAGAGAGAACCCACACAAAGCCAAAGTGAGAGAGAACCAACACACAAAGACAAAGTGAGAGAGAACCAACACACAGACACAGAGAGAGAGAGAACCAACACACAAAGACAAAGTGAGAGAGAACCAACACACAAAGACAAAGTGAGAGAGAACCCACACACAGACACAGAGAGAACCCACACACAGACACAGAGAGAGAGAACCAACACACAAAGACAAAGTGAGAGAGAACCAACACACAAAGCCAAAGTGAGAGAGAACCAACACACAAAGACACAGAGAGAGAGAACCAACACACAGACACAGAGAGAGAGAACCAACACACAAAGACAAAGTGAGAGAGAACCCACACACAGACACAGAGAGAACCCACACACAGACACAAAGTGAGAGAGAACCCACACACAAAGACAAAGTGAGAGAGAACCCACACACAAAGACAAAGTGAGAGAGAACCCACACACAAAGACAAAGTGAGAGAGAACCCACACACAAAGACAAAGTGAGAGAGAACCCACACACAAAGACAAAGTGAGAGAGAACCAACACACAAAGACAAAGTGAGAGAGAACCAACACACAAAGACAAAGTGAGAGAGAACCCACACACAAAGACAAAGTGAGAGAGAACCAACACACAAAGACAAAGTGAGAGAGAACCCACACACAAAGACAAAGTGAGAGAGAACCCACACACAAAGACAAAGTGAGAGAGAACCCACACACAAAGACAAAGTGAGAGAGAACCAACACACAAAGACAAAGTGAGAGAGAACCAACACACAGACACAGAGAGAGAGAACCAACACACAAAGACAAAGTGAGAGAGAACCAACACACAAAGACAAAGTGAGAGAGAACCCACACACAAAGACAAAGTGAGAGAACCCACACACAAAGACAAAGTGAGAGAGAACCAACACACAAAGACAAAGTGAGAGAGAACCCACACACAAAGACACATAGAGAGAACCCACACACAAAGACAAAGTGAGAGAGAACCCACACACAAAGACAAAGTGAGAGAGAACCAACACACAAAGACACAGAGAGAACCAACACACAGACACAGAGAGAGAGAGAGAGCGAGAGAGAGAACCCACATATAAAGACACACACAGAGAGAGGCAGAGAGAGAACCCACACACAAAGACACAGACATAATTTAGCAATTTATCAGTTTGTTTTTCTGTTCAAGATCTGCAGGCGGGCTGGCAGTACTGATGAAGATTTAGGAGCTTAACCCAGGTGTGTGTGTACGTGTGTGCATGCACATTTCTGTGTGTTTGCATCTAAGAGTGTGTTTGCGTGTCCCTCTGTGTGTGTCTGTGCATTTGTGTGTTTCTGTCTGTGTATTTTTGTCTCTGTCCATCTTTCTGTGTGTGTGTGCCTGTCCATCTCTTTGTATCTCTCTGTCTCTGTGTGTGTGCCTGTCCGTCTCTGTGTGTGTGTCTCTGTCCATCTTTCTGTGTGTGTGTGCCTGTCCATCTCTGTGTATCTCTCTCTCTCTCTGTGTATGCCTGTCCGTCTCTGTGTGTGTGTCTGTCTCTGTGTGTTTGTCTGTCTCTGTGTGTTTGCCTCTGTCCGTCTCTGTGTGTGTTTCCTGAGCGCTGCTCACTGGTGTAATGGATGCTCACACTGGGGTGGCAGATGTCACACTCACAACTTATGAAGTTATCGTCTATCAAACAGCCAGAGAGACCTTGGGGATGGCTGTCGTGTGTACAGAAGTGTGTGTTTGTGTGTGTGTGTGTACAGGAGTGTGTGTGTGTGTGTGGATCGGTATTGGAAGCCACACTCCCAAAGGCAGTGTCAGGACTAGATTAGTATGATTGGGTAAGAATTACATCACAGGGGGAACACACCGTCCTTGGGATGTGTGTGTGAGTGTGAGGCAGGTGGTGTCAGTTTTGGTAATGTGCAGATTCATCTCATGAGTAATTTTCACGAGAGGAAGGGGGGGGAGTCCATGGAAGATTGTGTATGCCCAAACGTGTGTGTGTGTGTGTCAGTGCGTGTGCATGTCTGTGTGCATGTGAACCATATGTGTTTGTGCATGTATATGCGTCTATGATCGCTTGAGTGTGTGTGAAAATGTGCATATGTGTAAGGTCAATGGAAATGTCTGGAAGCCTCCTAGGGACTCAGTCAGTCATAGCAGTGGTCTGTGTTGATAGCTGCTGATACACAGTGACCTCTACAGAGATAAACCCTATGTTCCCTAAAACACCGGGTAACACCGAAGGTACATACAGTTGAAGTCAAGAAGTTTAAATACACTTAGGTTCGAGTCAAACTCGTTTTTCAACCACGCCATGTCTTGTTAACAAACTATAGATCGGCAAGTCAGTTAGGACATCTACTTTTGTGCATGACACAAGTAATTTTGCCAACATTTGTTTACAGACAGATTATTTCACTTAATTCATTGTATCACAATTCCAGTTTACACGCACTAAGTTGACTGTGCCTTTAAACAGCTGGGAAAATTCCAGAAAATGATGTCATGGCTTTAGAAGCTTCTGATAGCCGAATTTACATGATCTGAGTCAATTGGAGGTGTACCTGTGGATGTATTTCAAGGCCTAACTTCAAACTCAGTGCCTCTTTGCTTGTCATCATGGGAAAATCAAAAGAAATCAGCCAAAACCTCTGAAAAAAAATTGTAGACCTCCACAAGTCTGGTTCATCCTTGGGAGCAATTTCCAAATGCCTGAAGGTACCACGTTCATCTGTACAAACAATAGTATGCAAGTGTAAACACCATGGGACCACGCAGCCGTCTACCGCTCAGGAAGGAGAAGTGTTCTGTCTGCCAGACTACGATTTGCAACTGCACATGGGGACAAAGATCATGCTTTTTGGAGAAATGTCCTCTGGTCTGATGAAACAAAAATAGTTTGGCCGTAATGACCATCGTTATGTTTGGAACAAAAAGGGGGAGGCTTGCAAGCCGAAGAACACCATCCCAACCATGAAGCATGGGGGTGGCCATCACAAAACCCTGACCTCATCCTACAGAAAATCTGTGGGCAGAACTGACAAAGCATGTGCGAGCAAGGAGGCCTACAAACCTGACTCTGTTACACCAGCTCTGTCAGGAGGAATGTGCCAAAATTCACCCAACTTATTGTGGGAAGCTTGTGGAAGGCTACCCGACACCTCAAAGACTGCAAAGGATTTTGCTGTTACTACAAACATACTGTATCGCCGCTGAACCCCGATGAAGGTTACACGTCGAAACCAAAATATGCCGGTTTTTGAATGAAAAGTATTCTGCAACGTTTATCCTCCATTTTCTAACACAAATACATTCTAACACATCCAAGACCTCCAGTGTGACTTCTGTAACTATGAAATAACTCACTCTTCTCTAACATTGCTGGACCTTAATTAATGTTATGTTGTTATGATATATATTTTCTAGCGATCTTCCATTGTCCTTTTAACCTCTAATGACTCCCCATCCCGCATGAGGGAGCGTAATCATTGCCTGACACTAATTAGCATAATGCAACAGACATAAATATTCCTAGAAAATATTCCTATTCATGAAAATCACAAATTAAATATATTGAGACACAGCTTAGCCTTTTGTTAATCACCCTGTCATCTCAGATTTTCAAAATATGCTTTACAGCCAAAGCTAGACAAGCATTTGTGTAAGTTTATTGATAGCCGAGCATAGCATTTTGTCCAGCTAGCAGCAGGTAACTTGGTCACGGAAATCAGAAAAGCAATCAAATTAAATTGTTTACATTTGAGCTTTGGATGTTTTCACTCACGAGACTCCCAGTTAGATAGCAAATGTTCCTTTTTTCCAAAAATATAATTTTTGTAGGCGAAATAGATCCGTTTGTTCTTCACGTTTGGCTGAGAAATCTGAAAAGTTAATTTGTTGAATTTCTTTCCTTCTCAATGCGTTTGAGCCAATCAGCTGTGTTTTGACCTGGTAGGGGTGGTATACAGAAGATAGCCCTATTTGGTAAAAGACCAGGTCCATATTATGGCAAGAATAGCTCAAATAAGCAAAGAGAAACAACAGTCCATCATTACTATAAGACATGAAGGTCAGCCAATGTGAGACATTTCAAGAACTTTGAAAGTTTCTTCAAGTGCAGTCGCAAAAACCATCAAGCGCTATGATGAAACTGTCTCTCATGAGGACCATCACAGGAATGGAAGACCCAGAGTTGCCCCTGCTGTATAAGATACGTTTATTAGAGTTAACTGCACTTCAGATTGCAGCCCAAATAAATGCTTCACAGAGTTCAAGTAACAGACACATCTCAACATCAACTGTTCAGAGGAGACTCGTCAAGCAGGCTTTCAAGGTTGAATTGCTGCAACGAAACCACCACTAAAGGACACCAATAAGAAGAAGACTTGTTTGGGCCAAGAAACACGGCCAGAGGCCATTAGACCAGTGGAAATCTGTCCTTTGGTCTGATGAGTCCAAATTTGAGATTTTGGATTCCAACTGCCGTGTCTTTGTGAGACGCTGAATTGGTGAACGGATGATTGCCACATGTAGTTCCCACCGTGAAGCATGGAGGAGGAGGTGTGATGGTGTGGGGGTGCTTTGCTGGTGACACTGTGATTTACTTTGGAATACAAGGCACACTTAACCGGCATGGCTACCACAGCATTCTGCAGCGATACGTCATCCTATATGGTTTGCGCTTAGTGGGACTATCAATTGTTTTTGGACAGGACAATGACACATAAAACACCTCCAGGCTGTGTAAGGGCTATTTGATCAAGAAGGAGAGTGATGGTACTGCATCAGATGAGCTGGCCTCCACAGTCACCCGACCTCAACCCAATTTAGATGGTTTAGGATGAGTTGAGTGAAGGAAAAGCAGCCAAGTGCTCAGCATTTGTGGGAACTCCTTCCAGACTGTTGGAAAAGTATTCCTCATGAAGCTGGTTGAGAGAATGCCAAGAGTGTGGAAACCTGTCATCAAGGCAGCAAAGGGTGGCTAATTTAAATAATCTAAAATCAAAAATATATTTTTGGGTTACTACATGATTCCATATGTGTTAATTCATAGTTTTGATGTCTTCACTATTATTCTACAACAGACCATAGTACAAATAAAGAAAAACACTTGAATGAGTAGATGTGTCCAAACTTTTGACTGGTCTGACTTTAAACATACTCTTGAAAGTTGTAATAGTAAAATTCACAATGTGCAATTTGGGGAATTATTTTTATAAAATTCCCTGGGGTGGATGGTCCAAGTGATTTCACTCAGTCACTCACAGAAGTCCCATAGTGACCAGATGCTGGTAATTTTATGTCCTTTGACTTATCTACATTCTGTAAATCATTGGATTATATGAATATTTATAACGCTATCTCTCCCTGAAGGGCATCTTCTTCTACAGTGTGTATGAAGGACATCCAGGGCTAATTGAAAGGGGGAACCCCAATGTTTTCATTCCTGGGAAGACATCCAATATTGGGAAACACCAGCGAAAACCCAATTAACATTTCATTTCAAGACGCTCACATTTGATCTCTTCCTTGTCTTTACCTCACTTTCTTACGATAAAACCTGTTTTGTGAACCCGGATAAGTACTCCCGTGTCAGAATTGTTCTTTGTTCTCTGTTGTCTGACAACAGGATACATTTTCTCAGCTTCAAGGAGTTACTCAGTATTGAAGTGAAGCAACATCCATCAATGCCAGCTCAGACAGCCACCTTTCATTTGGATCAGAAGGACTTTTACAGGTATGTGAACTTTCAAGGAGAAAGGACTGGAGTCTGCTCTTATGCAGTCACCATCCAATAATAATCACTAGGCTAATATGACTGGATAAGACTAGGTTGAATTTTGTCCACAACTGTGCCAAAATGTCTCTCATGTGTTAATAGTTCATGATTAGTGAATGCCATGATGTGGTTATTTTGTTAAACTTCTCCCTGTTAGCTAAAATCTTATTTGTTCAAAGCCATTTTAACTGTTGCGATCGCTGTTCGGTCCGAATAGATTCACAAATCATGGGAATTTGTCATGCTACGAAGACGTCTCCCTCGAGGTACATGTTGCTAGGTAACCCCCCTTCACTTGCTTGGGCAGGCCTGGTCTATCCGTGGCCAAAGCCAGTGTGAGAAATGTGCTAACAGACGTTTGTGCTATGAAATAAAATAAATACTGCACTCTGACCTACAAAACGTATTTTCTAGATTCATGATAGTGTTGTTAGACAAAGCAAGAAAAGTGAACTTCATGATGTAGTTGTATTGGAATTTGCAGCTGTTGTTGGTAAGTAATGAATCTGCTAGCGTCTGACATGGTTTACTGCGTCTTTAATAGGTTGACCTGATTGTGAGGTGAAATCGATCTTATTTTAGTCTGTGAACACCACAGTCTTGTTTGGATGGTAGGGCCCAAAGAGGAGGTGTGTGTGTGTGTGTGTGTGTGTGTGTGTGTGTGTGTGTGTGTGTGTGTGTGTGTGTGTGTGTGTGTGTGTGTGTGTGTGTGTGTGTGTGTGTGTGTGTGTGTGTGTGTGTGTGTGTGTGTGTGTGTGTGTGTGTGTGTGTGTGTGTCTTTTGGTGAAAGACACACACAAACAGCAGCAATGACGATGACCAAATAGCTCTACAGTCTCACGTCAAGTTGTTGCAAACATCACGTTTTAAGGTTAGGGTTAAGTTTAGGCGATAACCCCGAAATCTTAAGCTTAGGCACTAACTCTGAATGGTTAAAACAAAAACATTTTAAAAACTTCCGATCACTGGATTCAAACTTGCAACCTTTGGAATCAGAGACAGATACTTGGGCCCATCCACAAAACACTAGCAAAACCTACTTACCCCTAGTGGCCGGTTTCCACATCATCTCCTGACGACCTCCGATATGGATGCAGTCGAATACTGTCTTGTTTCACTGATGACCTGGCTGCGATGACAGCCGAGAGCTGAATTATTTAAGACCGGTCAGACTCTCCTCCATCTATCTCTTCTGAAACACTCCCATGTCTGCCCCTGTTTTACTATGCTTGACTACAGAGGACGGACACACACACACACACACACAAAAAATGTCACGGTATCCCTTTCAACGTTACAAGTCTTCAGTCAGTTAGTTTTGACTGAGGACCTCCCGTGACCTTCTCGCTAATCATCCATATTTAACATACAACAGATTGACAGGGTCAAATTCATCCAAAAATGTATCCTTTTAATTATCCCTTTATTCACGCCCTGGTTCCCTTCTCTTTTCTGCTTTTCTTCACGCACACCCTTCTCTTCACACCCTGGTTCCCTTCTCTTCTTTCTGCTCAAACTTTATTCACGCCCTGGTTCCCTTCTCTTCTTTCTGCTCAACACTTTATTCTTCCTGGTTCCCTTCTCTTCTTTCTGCTCAACACTTTATTCACGCCCTGGTTCCCTTCTCTTCTTTCTGCTCAACACTTTATTCACGCCCTGGTTCCCTTCTGACTGAGGACCTTCTCTTCTTTCTGCTCGACACTTTATTCACGCCCTGGTTCCCTTTCTTCTTTCTGCAACAGATTGACAGGGTCAAATTCATCCAAAAATGTATCCTTTTAATTATCCCTTTATTCACGCCCTGGTTCCCTTCTCTTCTTTCTGCTCAACACTTTATTCACGCCCTGGTTCCCTTCTCTTCTTTCTGCTCAACACTTTATTCACGCCCTGGTTCCCTTCTCTTCTTTCTGCTCAACACTTTATTCACGCCCTGGTTCCCTTCTCTTCTTTCTGCTCAACACTTTATTCACGCCCTGGTTCCCTTCTCTTCTTTCTGCTCGACATTTTATTCACGCCCTGGTGCCCTTCTCTTCTTTCTGCTCTACCCTTTATTCACGCCCTGGTTCCCTTCTCTTCTTTCTGCTCAACACTTTATTCACACCCTGGTTTCCTTCTCTTCTTTCTGCTCTACCCTTTATTCACGCCCTGGTTCCCTTCTCTTCTTTCTGCTCTACCCTTTATTCACGCCCTGGTTCCCTTCTCTTCTTTCTGCTCAACACTTTATTCACGCCCTGGTTCCTTCTCTTCTTTCTGCTCAACCCTTTATTCACGCCCTGGTTCCCTTCTCTTCTTTCTGCTCAACACTTTCTTCACGCCCTGGTTCCCTTCTCTTCTTTCTGCTCTACCCTTTATTCACGCCCTGGTTCCCTCTTCTTTCTGCTCTCCCTTTATTCACGCCCTGGTTCCCTTCTCTTCTTTCTGCTCAACACTTTATTCACGCCCTGGTTCCCTTCTCTTCTTTCTGCTCAACACTTTATTCACGCCCTGGTTTCCTTCTCTTCTTTCTGCTCAACACTTTATTCACGCCCTGGTTCCCTTCTCTTCTTTCTGCTCTACCCTTTATTCACGCCCTGGTTCCCTTCTCTTCTTTCTGCTCAACACTTTATTCACGCCCTGGTTTCCTTCTCTTCTTTCTGCTCTACCCTTTATTCACGCCCTGGTTCCCTTCTCTTCTTTCTGCTCAACACTTTCTTCACGCCCTGGTTCCCTTCTCTTCTTTCTGCTCTACCCTTTATTCACGCCCTGGTTCCCTTCTCTTCTTTCTGCTCTACCCTTTATTCACGCCCTGGTTCCCTTCTCTTCTTTCTGCTCAACACTTTATTCACGCCCTGGTTCCCTTCTCTTCTTTCTGCTCAACACTTTATTCACGCCCTGGTTCCCTTCTCTTCTTTCTGCTCAACACTTTATTCACGCCCTGGTTCCCTTCTCTTCTTTCTGCTCGACCCTTTATTCACGCCCTGGTTCCCTTCTCTTCTTTCTGCTCAACCCTTTATTCACGCCCTGGTTCCCTTCTCTTCTTTCTGCTCGACACTTTATTCACGCCCTGGTTCCCTTCTCTTCTTTCTGCTCAACACTTTATTCACGCCCTGGTTCCCTTCTCTTCTTTCTGCTCAACCCTTTATTCACGCCCTGGTTCCCTTCTCTTCTTTCTGCTCAACACTTTATTCACGCCCTGGTTCCCTTCTCTTCTTTCTGCTCGACCCTTTATTCACGCCCTGGTTCCCTTCTCTTCTTTCTGCTCAACACTTTATTCACGCCCTGGTTCCCTTCTCTTCTTTCTGCTCAACACTTTATTCACGCCCTGGTTCCCTTCTCTTCTTTCTGCTCAACACTTTATTCACGCCCTGGTTCCCTTCTCTTCTTTCTGCTCGACCTTTATTCACGCCCTGGTTCCCTTCTCTTCTTTCTGCTCAACCCTTTATTCACGCCCTGGTTCCCTTCTCTTCTTTCTGCTCGACCCTTTATTCACGCCCTGGTTCCCTTCTCTTCTTTCTGCTCGACCCTTTATTCACGCCCTGGTTCCCTTCTCTTCTTTCTGCTCGACCCTTTATTCACGCCCTGGTTCCCTTCTCTTCTTTCTGCTCGACCCTTTATTCACGCCCTGGTTCCCTTCTCTTCTTTCTGCTCTTTATTCACGCCCTGGTTCCCTTCTCTTCTTTCTGCTCAACACTTTATTCACACCCTGGTTCCCTTCTCTTCTTTCTGCTCAACCCTTTATTCACGCCCTTCTCAACACTTTATTCACGCCCTGGTTCCCTTCTCTTCTTTCTGCTCGGCCCTTTATTCCCCCTGGTGCCCTTCTTTCTGCTCGACACTTTATTCACGCCCTGGTTCCCTTCTCTTCTTTCTGCTCGACCCTTTATTCACGCCCTGGTTCCCTTCTCTTCTTCCTGCTCGACCCTTTATTCACGCCCTGGTTCCCTTCTCTTCTTTCTGCTCGACCCTTTATTCACGCCCTGGTTCCCTTCTCTTCTTTCTGCTCGACCCTTTATTCACACCCTGGTTCCCTTCTCTTATTCATTAAACGGGTATAGACACTCTTCTGGTACAATGACTCTGTTGTACAGTGTTGTCATGGGAACGCCACATCAATCACGTGCTGGTTATGAGGTTGATTCGCCAATCAGCTGTCAATCATTAGAGTACTTGTACTACCAGCTGTTGGGCTCAAGGCCCCCCCCCCAGTAATCAGCTAATCAACCAATCAGTTGTCAGCCAAACGATACCACAACAATGCTCTACTAAGGTTTTACCAACACAGCTTTAATCCTGTGGCTACATAGTCCTCATTATCCCCAGTGGCTGATCCATCTGATCCAATTAAAGCCTGTTTGTGTATCAGTATCATTCAAATGATTCATATCACTCGTATCACTGCTCTGAATCACACACTGTACTTGTATCATATGATGTGGAGCCAGTGGCACGCTAAATGCTAGCGCCCTGTGGCTAATACCATCAAATGCCAATTTCTCTTCCCCCACCAGGAGCCAGCCTGTCTGACATTCAATGGAAAGAGAGAAGAAAGGAAGAGCGGTTAGAGGTTTCACACCAGGAGAATAATATGTTTGATGGAAGAAATAAGGGAAATAGAGGAAGGTACCTATAATGATTCATAATGATATATTTCTAAGCAGCTATGGTGAGGTAGATCCCCATGTTCAGGTAGTATAGGGGTTAGCCTGAGGCAAACAAGGGAAGAGCAGGGGGGCGGCAGGGTAGCCTAGTGGTTAGAAGGTTGCAAGTTCAAACCCCTGAGCTGACAAGGTACAAATCTGTCGTTCTGCCCCTGAACAGCCAGTTAACCCACCGTGAAAATAAGAATTTGTTCTTAACTGACTTGCCTAGTTAAATAAAGGTAACATTAAAAAAATATTTTTTTTTAAAAAGAGAGGGGAAATAGAACAGAGGAAAAGTTCAAATAGGTAAGAGGCAAGAGAGACTGGGAGAGTGTGAGAGAGGAGAGGGACTGGGAGAGTGTGAGAGACTGGGAGAGAGACTGGGAGAGTGAGAGAGACTGGGAGAGTGAGAGAGAGAGAGACTGGGAGAGTGAGAGAGACTGGGAGACTGGGAGAGACTGGGAGAGTGTGAGAGAGAGAGAGAGACTGTGAGAGAGACTGAGAGAGACTGGGAGAGTGAGAGAGAGGAGAGGGACTGGGAGAGTGTGAGAGACTGGGAGAGTGTGAGAGATGAGAGAGACTGGGAGAGTGAGAGAGACTGGGAGAGTGAGAGAGACTGGGAGAGTGAGAGAGACTGGGAGACTGGGAGAGTGTGAGAGAGGAGAGAGACTGGGAGAGTGAGAGAGAGGAGAGAGACTGGGAGAGTGTGAGAGACTGGGAGAGTGTGAGAGAGGAGAGAGACTGGGAGAGTGAGAGAGACTGGGAGAGTGAGAGAGACTGGGAGAGTGAGAGAGACTGGGAGAGTGTGAGAGAGGAGAGAGACTGGGAGAGTGAGAGAGACTGGGAGAGTGAGAGAGACTGGGAGAGTGAGAGAGACTGGGAGAGTGTGAGAGAGGAGAGAGACTGGGAGAGTGAGAGAGACTGGGAGAGTGAGAGAGACTGGGAGAGTGAGAGAGACTGGGAGAGTGTGAGAGAGGAGAGAGACTGGGAGAGTGAGAGAGACTGGGAGAGTGTGAGAGACTGGAGAGAGACTGGGAGAGTGTGAGAGACTGGGAGAGTGTGAGAGACTGGGAGAGTGAGAGAGAGGAGAGAGTGTGAGAGAGGAGAGAGACTGGGAGAGTGAGAGAGACTGGGAGAGTGAGATAGAGACTGGGAGAGTGTGAGAGAGGAGAGAGACTGGGAGAGTGAGAGAGACTGGGAGAGTGAGAGAGACTGGGAGAGTGAGAGAGACTGGGAGAGTGTGAGAGAGGGAGAGACTGGGAGAGTGAGAGAGACTGGGAGAGAGTGGGAGAGAGACTGGGAGAGTGGAGAGAGGAGAAAGACTGGGAGAGTGAGAGAGACTGGGAGAGTGAGAGAGACTGGGAGAGTGAGAGAGACTGGGAGAGTGAGAGAGACTGGGAGAGTGTGAGAGAGGAGAGAGACTGGGAGAGTGAGAGAGACTGGGAGTGAGAGAGACTGGCAGAGTGTGAGAGAGGAGAGAGACTGGGAGAGTGAGAGAGACTGGGAGAGTGAGAGAGACTGTGAGAGTGAGAGAGACTGGGAGAGTGTGAGAGAGGAGAGAGACTGGGAGAGTGAGAGAGACTGGGAGAGAGAGAGACTGGGAGAGTGTGAGAGAGGAGAGAGACTGGGAGAGTGAGAGAGACTGGGAGAGTGTGAGAGAGGAGAGAGACTGGGAGAGTGAGAGAGACTGGGAGAGTGAGAGAGACTGGGAGAGTGTGAGAGTGGAGAGAGACTGGGAGAGTGAGAGAGAATGGGAGAGTGTGAGAGAGGAGAGAGACTGGGAGAGTGAGAGAGACTGGGAGAGTGAGAGAGACTGGGAGAGTGAGAGAGACTGGGCGAGTGAGAGAGAGGAGAGAGACTGGGAGAGTGAGAGAGACTGGGAGAGTGAGAGAGAGGAGAGAGACTGGGAGAGTGAGAGAGACTGGGAGAGTGAGAGAGACTGGGAGAGTGAGAGAGACTGGGAGACTGGGAGAGTGAGAGAGACTGGGAGAGTGAGAGAGACTGGGAGAGTGTGAGAGAGGAGAGAGAAGGGAGAGTAGAATGAGAAAATGAGTGAGAACCTCGTCTCTCTCCTCTCCGGCCTCTCAGGATTCATATCATCCATCCTCACTGAGGGAGAAACTCCCCCAAACAATCAAAACCCTACCTTCCAGCTCTCTCTATTGAACTGCTCTCCTTCTCTTTCTTTCCCCATCCTGGATCGAGCCTCCAGCTCTCTCTATTGAACTGCTCTCCTTCTCTTTCTTTCCCCCTCCTGGATCGAGCCTCCAGCTCTCTCTATTGAACTGCTCTCCTTCTCTTTCTTTCCCCCTCCTGGATCGAGCCTCCAGCTATCTCTATTGAACTGCTATTGAGCCTCCAGCTCTCTCTATTGAACTGCTCTCCTTCTCTTTCTTTCCCCCTCCTGGATCGAGCCTCCAGCTCTATCTATTGATCTTTTCCCCTCCCTCTGTCTCCCTCTCTCTTTTTCCCACTCAGTGGATGGATAGAGGGCTAAACACAATATGTTCTGGTGTGACATCACAACAGCTCTATTGTCATTGTAATACCAACCAGTCTATTGGGCAACCGTGCCCAGTGTAGTGCCAGCCCCGCACATACACACACAACCACACACACCGACAAAGATACACACACAACTCGGTGCCGCTGCAGGCCTGCTGCCACATAATTGCTTTAGGGGGTTTCCATGGCCCCATCTACCCAATCCATCCACCCACAGCTCTGCCCAGTGCCCATGCAACCTCTATCCCTGCTACTCGTTTCAATCTCTTCCGCTTTCTTTAACCCGCTACTTTGTAAGTGCTGGTTAAAGTGAACTCTGTCAAACGTCTGTATCTTTAGTTAATCACTATAAAGGGACAAGAACAACACATTTGTTGTTGGTCTTTACACCACTTCAATACAAAGTCCCCTTTTGACCTGGGGCTTGTCCTCATTGTGCATGTTTTTTTAAATTTTTGACATTTTATTTAGCTGTTATTTTACCAGGTAAGTTGACTGAGAACACGTTCTCATTTACAGCAACGACCTGGGGAATAGTTACAGGATGAATGAGCCAATTGTAAAGTGACTGAATGGTTTGAGGGCCAGATTGGGAATTTTAGCCAAGACACCAGGGTTAACACCCCTCCTCTTACGATAAGTGCCACGGGATCTTTAATGACCTTAGAGAGTCAGGACACCCGTTTTAACGTCCCATCCGAAAGACGGCACCCTACACAGGGCAGTGTCACTCCAGAGGAAAGAGTGCCTCCTACTGGCCTTCCAACACCACTTCCAGCAGCATCTGGTCTCCCATCCATGGACTGACCAGGACCAACCCTGGTTAGCTTCAGAAGCAACCCAGCAGGGTGGTATGCTGCTGGCCTAAATTACATGTATGACATTTAATTTAATAATCAGTGTCCGGTATCTCTCCAGCTGTCTGATTATACAAACACCCCCATTCCTACTGTGACATCACCGTACTAAGCATCAACCGTTTAATCTCCACCCAAAAAAAGCCCTGTCACATTAAACCCCATAGTAGAACTGTCATAATAACTATCTATGTAACGCCCCTTCAGAACGCTTTACTTCAACACAATGAAATAGAGCTCATTTCAAAATTCTTCCTACTTAGCGGACAGGCACTAGCGTCAGCGGCCTTGACAGGCGGAGTAAAAGGGAGGTGCGGGATAGAGAGGGAAAGAGGGTGATACAGAGAGATGGGGAGAGGGGGGAGATGGAGAGAATTGAAAGATGGCGAGAGAGGGGAGAAGGGGGATTATAGATTCACAATGATTTTTATCTCAGAGTAGTCACGTTTTCTATCTCTCTAGCAGCAGACAGACACTCCTATCCAAACTACATCAAACTATGCACTCTATATATTTCACAACTCTGCAAGAATAACAACACACAAACAAACAAGACACACAAAGCAGTACACTGTATGTACACTCTCGAGAACTGTGCCCACGCGCGCTTACGCACACAAACACTTTGACAATTCCACTGAGATGAGTGTGTGCACAGTGGATAGTGGATTGTATTTTAAAGACAATGGCACTGCATCTCTCTCACCCTCTCCTCTTTTCTATCTCTCTCTCTCTCTCTCTCTCTCTCTCTCTCTCTCTCTCTCTCTCTCGCTCTCTCAATTCAATTCAAGGAACTTTATTGGCATGGGAAACATATGTTTGCATTGTCAAAGCAAGTGAAATGGTTAAACAAAAGTGAAATAAACAATAAAAAGTGAACTCTCTTTCTCTCTCTCTCTTTCTCCCCCTCTCTCTCTCTCTGCCATGGCTCTTTAAGTATTTAAAGCCTCCAGCCTATTCACTTCTCTCCTCCTCTGCTCATCCTCTTCTCCTCAGTCTGTTTCCAGTGGGGCTAATGTGTCCCTAGTCGACTCGCCCGCTTCCTCTCCTCCTCTCCTTCTCTCATTTCCTTTCTTCTCTATCATCATATTTCTAATTTCTATCCGTCTTCATATTCACATTGTTGTCTTCCTCTTTTCTGCTCTCTTCTCACTTTTGTCTCCTCTCTTTTTCCTTCATCTAGTCATTATTTCCTATCTTTTCAAACCTGATCCACTTCTCAGCTCTCTCCTGTCCTTTCCTCTTTCTTTTCCTTTCTCCTCTCTCCTGTCCTTTCCTCTCCCCTGTCCTTTCCTCTTTCCTCTCTCCTGTCCTTTCCTCTCCCCTGTCCTTTCCTCTTTCCTCTCTACTGTCCTTTCCTATTTCCCCTTTCCTTTCCTCTTTCCTCTCTCCTGTCCTTTCCTCTTTCCTCTCATTTCCTTTCCTTTCCTCTCCTTTCCTCTCATTTCCTTTAATTTCCTGTCTTTTGCCCGCCACCCTTAGACACACAGTGAAGAGAAGAGAGGGCTGCTCCTTGATCGGTGCATTGTTCCAGTGTTGCCAGAGAACCTCTCTTACACAAGTACTCTTCTCTGAAGAGGGGAGAGAAGTGGAGATTGGTCGCAGAGGAGCTAGATTGGTCGCAGAGGAGCTAGATTGGTCGCAGAGGAGCTAGATTGGTCGCAGAGGAGCTAGATTGGGTCGCAGAGGAGCTAGATTGGGTCGCAGGGGAGCTAGATTGGGTCGCAGGGGAGCTAGATTGGGTCGCAGGGGAGCTAGATTGGGTCGCATGGGAGCTAGATTGGGTCAAAGGGGGGCTAGATGGGTCGCAGGGGAGCTAGATGGGTCGCAGGGGAGCTAGATGGGTCGCAGGGAGGCTAGATGGGTCGCAGGGAGGTTAGATGGGTCGGAGGGAGGCTAAGCTGCCTATTGTCTTTGTTGGCTTGCCTGGCTGGCGTTTGGAGAATTCTTGACATGCGTCACTAAATCCCAACAGCACTCAAACCCTTCAGAGACATACTTAGGCAGTAGCACACTGTCTCTAGCCTTTACACTGTCTGTCTGTACTGTTAAGGGACCCGGTGGCTATATGTTATCTCTGTCCCTCAGCTCTAGGGACAGTCTACCTCTGTTGTATTCGGCGCACATGACAAATAAACTTTGACTTGATTCGTGTTACATGCCTGGCTGTATGTCTACTGGGTGTCTGGATTGCATATGAAATGAACATATTCCCTATGTAGTGCATTACTTTTCACCAGATCCCTGGTACATAGGGAAAAGGGGCCTATTTTGGACACACCCCTGATGTACTGAGAATGGCAGGGTGGCTCTGTTGGGGATTCCCCCATGCCTAGTTGTTGACTGGTTTGTTTGACAGAGGGAGAGTATTGGAGAGGGGTTGGACTGACTCCATATATAGATCTCTAGAGAGGCTTACACCACACACAGATCTATTCACGGCTGTAGTTGGACTGTTTGTGGTGTCTCCTATCTGTCTCTGCACCACACTCAGCTGAAGCTCAGTGGGTAGTTCGTTCCCCCCTCCTCCTCCCTACCTCCTCCTGCTCCTCCTCCCACCTCTGTTCCTCCTCTCCCTCCTCTTCCTTAAACTATATTCTGTCACCATTTGGACACGTTTCACCGCAGTCGTCCTGGTTCCAGACTACAGGAGCAGACCCAGCTCTCTGGGTGTTGTTGTTAGATAGAATATGTTTTAGTTGTATTGAATCATTCATGTACTGCTCTGTAGATTGGGTCTGGGTTGTGTGTAGTGTGAGATGAGGGAGCAGAGATGACAGGGTTTACTGTCCACAGATGATCACTGTGTTGGAGAAAAACATGTGGCAAGTGTCAAGTGTCTTTGTGTGGACACATACTTCAAAACTCTCTTGTAATGCTAGCAATACAAGGTGTGTGTGTGTGTGTGTGTGTGTGTGTGTGTGTGTGTGTGTGTGTGTGTGTGTGTGTGTGTGTGTGTGTGTGTGTGTGTGTGTGTGTGTGTGTGTGTGTGTGTGTGTGTGTGTGTGTGTGTGTGTGTGTGTGTGTGTGTGTGTGTGTGTGTGTGTGTGTGTGTACTCACTTCCCTGAAGTGAGTACACATACTTTAGTACACAGCTACTAAATATCCACAGAGTACAGATACAACCTCTTACGTGTATTGCAAGCTGTACAGTGTGCTCGTGTGTACGAACTTCAGTGTATGAACAGTAGCTCCCCTGTTATTAAAGGGCTACTGTCCTGTAGGTTTTCGCTCCAACCCTAATCCTGACGCACCTGATTCTAATAAATAGCTGGCGGATAAGCAGAATCAGGTTGGTTACAACTGGGGTTGGAGTGAAAACCTACAGGAAGGTAGCTGTCCAGGAACAGGGTTGGAGTGAAAACCTACAGGAAGGTATCTCTCTGGGAACAGGGTTGGAGTGAAAACCTACAGGAAGGTATCTCTCCAGGAACAGGGTTGGAGTGAAAACCTACAGGAAGGTAGCTCTCCAGGAACAGGGTTGGAGTGAAAACCTACAGGAAGGTAGCTCTCCAGGAACAGGGTTGGAGTGAAAACCTACAGGAAGGTAGCTCTCCAGGAACAGGGTTGGAGTGAAAACCTACAGGAAGGTAGCTCTCCAGGAACAGGGTTGGAGTGAAAACCTACAGGAAGGTAGCTCTCCGGGAACAGGGTTGGAGTGAAAACCTACAGGAAGGTAGCTCTCCGGGAACAGGGTTGGAGTGAAAACCTACAGGAAGGTAGCTCTCCGGGAACAGGGTTGGAGTGAAAACCTACAGGAAGGTAGCTCTCCAGGAACAGGGTTGGAGTGAAAACCTACAGGAAGGTAGCTCTCCGGGAACAGGGTTGGAGTGAAAACCTACAGGAAGGTAGCTCTCCGGGAACAGGGTTGTAGTGAAAACCTACAGGAAGGTAGCTCTCCAGGAACAGGGTTGGAGTGAAAACCTACAGGAAGGTAGCTCTCCAGGAACAGGGTTGGAGTGAAAACCTACAGGAAGGTAGCTCTCCGGGAACAGGGTTGGAGTGAAAACCTACAGGACGGTAGCACTCCGGGAACAGGGTTGGACAGCCCTGGTATAAGATGTGTGTGTAGAGTCCGGTATAATGTGTGTGTGTTTCATCAGTACCCCGCTGGCAGGATATGAGGTAACTGCAAGCTGATGGCTACATGCATCACAGCTGAATAGGAGCCAGGGAACACAGGCCACCGCTGGGCGCTGGAGACTCAGCTCCAGACACACAGTCAGACAGCCACTAGCTGGACCACCACCGATATAACACATGATCATACCAGAACACTCAGGTAGGGAGACAGGAGCGCAAACTGTTTGGAATATTCAAAAGTTATTTTATGATTTTGAGGACGAACTGTCTGTACCCAAAGGACCCTGGGTGAAGACAGTCTAGCAAAGACTTGTCTCAGAGCAGTGACTCTGTCACCTGAGGCTTATGCGTTTGTGTCTGGGAAGATAGAGAGGGATGGTGAGAGAGTTTAAGTGAGAAAGAGGAAGGGAGAGACTTTTTTTTATTCAACCTTTGTTTATCCAGGTTAGTTTCAGTGAGATTAAATCTATATTTCAAGAGAGATGTGATCCAACCAAGACAACAGCAAGAGGGGAACAACGTTTGAGACGGCAACAACTCACAGACACGGACACACCATTCAAAAATATACGTTTTGACACGTACATTTCAATTACAGAAACATTCAAGCATCATAAAGTCCGAATGACAATCACATACCTCAGTAAAATGTGACTCGACCAAACTTTTAAACTGATCCTGTCTCAGCCTGCAGTATTTATGCTGCAGTAGTTTATGTGTCGGGGGGGGGGGGGGGGCTAGGGTCAGTTTGTTATATCTGGAGTGCTTCTCCTGTCCTATTCGGTGTCCTGTGTGAATTTAAGTGTGCTCTCTCTAATTCTCTCTTTCTCTCTTTCTTTCTTTCTCTCTCTCGGAGGACCTGAGCCGTAGGACCATGCCCCAGGACTACCTGACATGATGGCTCCTTGCTGTCCCCAGTCCACCTGGCCGTGCTGCTGCTCCAGTTTCGACTGTTCTGCCTTATTATTATTGGACCATGCTGGTCATTTATGAACATTTGAACATCTTGGCCATGTTCTGTTATAATCTTCACCCGGCACAGCCAGAAGAGGACTGGCCACCCCACATAGCCTAATTCCTCTATAGGTTTCTTCCTAGGTTTTGGCCTTTCTAGGGAGTTTTTCCTAGCCACCGTGCTTCTACACCTGCATTGCTTGCTGTTTGGGGTTTTAGGCTGGGTTTCTGTACAGCACTTTGAGATCTATAAATACATTTGATTTGATGATCCTGGGGTTTCAAGCTGGTCTGGAGTGGATTCCAAGAGCACGGAGCTGAGTAGCTAGAACACTTTTTGCCGTGGTCCCTTATGATTTTAGGAACTGTTAAAAGTTTGTAGGAGTTAGACCTATCCTGGTATTTATTTTCGGACCTTATCAAAGGAGAACAGAGAGAAAGTGTCAGTATTCCCCAAATGGCTTTACAGATCATAGTATACTAATGTTTAAGCCGACGCAGAGTCAACGAAGAACAGCCGACAGCACTATAGAGATTTTTTTTATTTTTTTTATTTCACCTTTATTTAACCAGGTAGGCAAGTTGAGAACAAGTTCTCATTTACAATTGCGACCTGGCCAAGATAAAGCAAAGCAGTTCGACAGATACAACGACACAGAGTTACACATGGAGTAAAACAAACATACAGTCAGTAATACAGTATAAACAAGTCTATATACAAAGTGAGCAAATCAGGTGAGAAGGGAGGTAAAGGCAAAAAGGCCATGGTGGCAAAGTAAATACAATATAGCAAGTAAAACACTGGAATGGTAGTTTTGCAATGGAAGAATGTGCAAAGTAGAAATAAAAATAATGGGGTGCAAAGGAGCAAAATAAATAAATAAATAAAATACAGTTGGGAAAGAGGTAGTTGTTTGGGCTAAATTATAGGTGGGCTATGTACAGGTGCAGTAATCTGTAAGATGCTCTGACAGTTGGTGCTTAAAGCTAGTGAGGGAGATAAGTGTTTCCAGTTTCAGAGATTTTTGTAGTTCGTTCCAGTCATTGGCAGCAGATAACTGGAAGGAGAGGCGGCCAAAGAAAGAATTGGTTTTGGGGGTGACTAGAGAGATATACCTGCTGGAGCGTGTGCTACAGGTGGGAGATGCTATGGTGACCAGCGAGCTGAGATAAGGGGGGACTTTACCTAGCAGGGTCTTGTAGATGACATGGAGCCAGTGGGTTTGGCGACGAGTATGAAGCGAGGGCCAGCCAACGAGAGCGTACAGGTCGCAATGGTGGGTAGTATATGGGGCTTTGGTGACAAAACGGATTGCACTGTGATATACTGCATCCAATTTGTTGAGTAGGGTATTGGAGGCTATTTTGTAAATGACATCGCCAAAGTCGAGGATTGGTAGGATGGTCAGTTTTACAAGGGTATGTTTGGCAGCATGAGTGAAGGATGCTTTGTTGCGAAATAGAAAGCCAATTCTAGATTTAACTTTGGATTGGAGATGTTTGATATGGGTCTGGAAGGAGAGTTTACAGTCTAACCAGACACCTAAGTATTTGTAGTTGTCCACGTATTCTAAGTCAGAGCCGTCCAGAGTAGTGATGTTTGACAGGCGGGTAGGTGCAGGTAGCGATCGGTTGAAGAGCATGCATTTAGTTTTACTTGTATTTAAGAGCAATTGGAGGCCACGGAAGGAGAGTTGTACGGCATTGAAGCTTGCCTGGAGGGTTGTTAACACAGTGTCCAAAGAAGGGCCGGAAGTATACAGAATGGTGTCGTCTGCGTAGAGGTGGATCAGGGACTCACCAGCAGCAAGAGCGACCTCATTGATGTATACAGAGAAGAGAGTCGGTCCAAGAATTGAACCCTGTGGCACCCCCATAGAGACTGCCAGAGGTCCGGACAGCAGACCCTCCGATTTGACACACTGAACTCTATCAGAGAAGTAGTTGGTGAACCAGGCGAGGCAATCATTTGAGAAACCAAGGCTGTCGAGTCTGCCGATGAGGATGTGGTGGTTGACAGAATCGAAAGCCTTGGCCAGATCAATGAATACGGCTGCACAGTAATGTTTCTTATCGATGGCGGTTAAGATATTGTTTAGGACCTTGAGCGTGGCTGAGGTGCACCCATGACCAGCTCTGAAACCAGATTGCATAGCAGAGAAGGTATGGTGAGATTCGAAATGGTCGGTAATCTGTTTGTTGACTTGGCTTTCGAAGACCTTAGAAAGGCATGGTAGGATAGATATAGGTCTGTAGCAGTTTGGGTCAAGAGTGTCCCCCCCTTTGAAGAGGGGGATGACCACAGCTGCTTTCCAATCTTTGGGAATCTCAGACGACATGAAAGAGAGGTTGAACAGGCTAGTAATAGGGGTGGCAACAATTTCGGCAGATAATTTTAGAAAGAAAGGGTCCAGATTGTCTAGCCCGGCTGATTTGTAGGGGTCCGATTTTTCAGCTCTTTCAGAACATCAGCTGAATGGATTTGGGAGAAGGAGAAATGGGGAAGGCTTGGGCGAGTTGCTGTTGGGGGTGCAGTGCTGTTGACCGGGGTAGAGATCACAGTGGTATGTCAGACGCTTTTGATCGGTAATAAACCTAAGAGCTGCATGACACACGGAATCAAGTGCCCTTCGGGGTTGTGCTTGAGGTCTGCATATAAATGACATCACCGTAGTTCAAGACAGACAGGAATGTACACCGTACCAGCTCTTTTCTGGCCTCCAGAGAAAAGCAAGAACCTCTTCTCAACTTGATCTTCTTTACCAGGTTCTCAACATGATTAGTGAAGATCAACTTCTCATCCCCCCAAACCTCCTGATATGTGTACATCTTGACTTACTCGGTGGAATTTCCTTCAAGGTAGTAATGACATGGCTTTCAGAGTGTTTAATATTGGAAAATACCATTCATTTTGTTTGAGACGAATTCAGAACAAGAATAGATTACAGTGTTATCCACATAAGAAACAGCACACCAGCTGTCTCAATATGTCTCCTAATGTTGTTGATATAGATAATAAGAAACAGTGGACCTAAAACTGATCCTTGAGGCACACCTGCCTTACCTATCTGCCTTAACACACTGGGTTCTATTTGACAGTTAACATACCACTCTAGAGCATGACCAGTAATCCCAATACACTTCAGTCTCTGCACCAATACAGTATGGTCCACAGTGTCAAATACCTTTGAAAAATCTATGAACACATATATACAATGCAACCTCTTATCAAGAGCACAGTGAACATCATCCAAAACCTTCAATGTTGCTGTGGCTTGACCTGAAACCTGATTGCATACCACTCCAAATATTGTTTTCCTGGAGGCACGCCTTTAGCTGCTTATACACTAGGGATTTAGATATGGGCCTAATAGTTATTCAGTAGAGTGGGATCACCTCCTTTCATAAGAGGTAGAGCAAATGCTGATTTTGTCACAATCGTCATAATGATTGGACCAAGGCGAAGCGTGCGTAGAGTTCCACATATTTTAATTAACCGAAACTCGCCAAACAAAACAAACAAGCACAAATGAAACGTGAAGCTACTGATGTGCACACAGGCAACTAACTGTAGACAAGATCCCACCAAGAACAAATGAGGAAATGGCTGCCTAAATATGATCCCCAATCAGAGACAACGATAAACAGCTGTCTCTGATTGGGGACCATACCAGGCCAACATAAACCATTCATCTCCTAGATGACCTACCCTAGTCACTATCACGCCCCAACCAACAGAGAATAAACAGCTCTCTATGGTCAGGGCATGACAGATTTCCACAACCTGGGAAGTTCATTACATTCTATGGTGAGGTTAAATAGACAGGGGTCTAGATCATCAGGGCACAGGGATTTATTTATTTTTTACATCAATTGCTTTCAGGGCTCTACGCACCACTGAGGCAGAGAAGGGCGAGAAAGATAACCTGGAAAAGAAGTGGATGGGTGGATCAGATAATTTCACAGTGGGGCTCATTCTGACCTTTTAACCTGCCTGCGTCAAGAAAATGCTGATTTAAAAGAGTTCAGAATAGAGGTTTTCACAGTTATCACCCTGAAGAAGGCACAGTGATGCAGAAACATTGGTGATTTTACGCAATAAATTACTGGGAGTTTATATATGGAGTGCAAGACTCTCTTTATTTTTATAGCTTATAGTTTATTCACCATTAGTCAGCACCTCTAAAAAAATATCTTTTTCCTCTGGGTGTGCGCCAGCTCATGTTTTTTACATCACCCGGGAGTCAACCAGCAGTTGTTTAGGAAGCGGTTAATCTTTTTTTGCACTCTAAACCTTTCACAATTTGGAAGTGTTATTCAGATTATCAGCAGTAGATTTGAAGTAGCGGTCTGCTTTCAGGTCTTGGGTCGCAGCCACACCCTGATTCCGAAAGCGTTTCAAAGCCATCCAATCATCACCTAAAAAAGACCTTCTTGCTTTAGCCCACATCATTCTGTTTCTGTCACGTTCTGACCTTTATTTCCTTTGTTTTGTCGTTATTTAGTATGGTCAGGGCGTGAGTTGGGGTGGGCAGTCTATGTTTGTTTTTCTATGATTTTGGGATTTCTATGTTTCGGCCTAGTATGGTTCTCAATCAGAGGCAGGTGTCATTAGTTGTCCCTGGTTGAGAATCATACTTAGGTAGCCTGGGTTTCACTGTTTGTTTGTGGGTGATTGTCTATGTTAGTTGCTTGTGTCAGCGCAGGTCTCATTTATAGCTTCACGGTCGTTATTTGTTTATTGTTTTTGTATAGTTTGTAATCAGTGTTCAGTGCTTTATTTTTATTAAATATTCATCATGAACACATACCACGCCGCATTTTGGTCCTCCGATCCTTCTAGGACGACCGTGACAGTTTCCTTATGATTTCAGCTTGTTCCTCTGAGAACCATGGGTTGTCTCTGACCTTAATTCTGTACTGGTTGAAAGGGGCATGCTTGTTGCATACCTCCTGGGATGCTTTGTGGAAGTAAGAAAAGGCAAATTCAACATCAGGAATATCAACTCTATTCCATGCAATGTTAAAAACATCATGTAAAAAATATCAAACTGCTTCCAGTTTCTTTTCATGATGATGCATGGAAGTGAATTGGGAATTGTACCATCTCTTGCACAGGCAACAGCCCAGAGATCACTTGTATCATTTGCAAAAACACCAGAAGCGTTAAAACGATGAGGAGTGTTGGTTAAAATAAGATCAATCTAGAAGGATTTTAGAGGACACTTTGCGTTCAACCTTGGTACACTGTTGATAATCTGAGTAAGATTATAGGTGTTACATAGATTCTTGAGTTGGTCAGAGTTGGATGTCAACAAGTCTAGATTCAGGTCACCCATAAACACAAATTCAGATTTGACATTATGTGATAATATTTCAAAAAACACAATGGAGAGAGAGCCAGTAATATCAGATTGTGGTCTATAACAACAGGAGACAACCAGATTCAAGGATGCGCAGAAATGTATATTCAGAGACAGATATTCAAATAGCTTGTGCTTGGTAACAGAAGTCAACCCGAGAACTTGTCTTTTCATGTATAGCAACACCACCACCATTGTTTTCCGAGTAAGGTTTCAGAAAGCATAAATAAATCTGTGTCTGTGTTTTTTATCAAAATATTTCAGTTTCAGAAGAAGACTTCTTCAATGTATGTGCAGAAACTTCAGACCATTTTGACTTTTTAATTCGGATGGGGTAGAAATGTCAGGACCCGGTTAGATTGCACATTTCCTGATAAGTAAAAACAGCAAGAATAATCGCAAGATTTTACAGAGATCCGATTTGACAGCATTTGGATTCACAGACAGTACTCGAACCATAGTCCAAAGGATCCAGTCTTTAAAACAACGCATTTCAAAAGGTGCCTACAATTCATAGACCTGGTTAAGTACCGATGGAACAATCCTGACATGTGTCACGCCTGCTCCTGCTCCCCCTCTCTGGCACTTGAGATTGCCAGTCTGCACTTCATTCCACACGCCCGTCACCATCATTACGCGCAGCTGCCCAATATTGGACTCACCTGGACTCCATTACTTTGTTGATTGCCCTTCTATATCTGTCTGTTCCTCAGTTGGTTCCCTGTGTCAGCATTATTGTCGTTATGTCGTTTTGTTCCCCCTGTCCAGAAGCTGTTCCTGTTTCGGTTTGATGTCCGTTTTCTAGTAAAATGTTCACTCCCTGTACTTGCTTCTCGTCTCCAGCGTCGTGCCTTGCAAAATGTAAATGCAATCGTGCGGTTTCTCCCATGTCAGATGGAAAAAAGCATAGTATTCTCCAGCTCTATAGAGGGGCAAAGGTATGGTTTCTCCCATGTCAGATGGAAAAAAGCATAGTATTCTCCAGCTCTATAGAGGGGCAAAGGTATGGTTTCTCCCAGGATGCAGCATGGGAAAAACACACAAAGTTCTCCACATTTAAGAGGCATCAGACCCTAAATGCATCCTCCACATTGTGAGATTCAAGGTTAGACAATAGCAACAGCAACATGTTTGTTTGTAGCCAATCAATAAACGTGAGGAAAAAACTATAATACGTTTTCTAAGACTACGATATAAAATAATAGGCCTATGAGGTTGCACACTAATCATAAATAGGCGTAAGTACAATAAAATATCAATAAAGGCCAAGTAATGTAAATCTGGCACCGGCAGATCTGTTTGCTTTCACCGATAGGCCAAAAATATGGACAATCTTTGAGAGAGAGAGCTTTGTCTGGTGAATTATATGATTATTATACATTCTCTGTAGGGAGCTTTTCAATATCAATCCTTGTTTGGGGTTATTCATCTCGGAGTGACAGCAGGCTACAATGCGCTGCCTGACACAGGCGCTCCTGTATTATAGTGTTGTTTGACTCTAGCAAAGGGTTGTAATTTACCCAGGCCTTATCAAAGGGTGTATCTGTGGATTTATAGTAGTAGTAGGGCCCTTTCCTTTCCCGATATCTCTAGCCACGGCAGCACCGCACACACAACCATGCATGAGCAAACACTCACACACACACATACATTGAAAGATACGCACACACACACACAGACAGATATACAAATGCAGGCACACACACACACACACACACACACACACACACACACACACACACACACACACACACACACACACACACACACACACACACACACACACACACACACACACACACACACACACACACACACACACACACACACACACACACACACACACACACACACACACTCTATAGGCATATACTCCCATCTAGCTTTTATCACATTTCTGTATTTGGGTTTTCATTGCCCAGGGGTTGTGTATATTTTATTTTTATTGGTATATTTATATGTGACTCCCGACACGTTGTAGAATACATTATAAAAGGAAAATACTTGTAGTCTTTACACAGTAGCACATCCATAAGTAGCAGTCTCCATAAGGGACTACTTTACACAGTAGCACATCCATAAGTAGCAGTCTCCATAAGGGACTACTTTACACAGTAGCACATCCATAAGTAGCAGTCTCCATAAGGGACTACTTTACACAGTAGCACATCCATAAGTAGCAGTCTCCATAAGGGACTACTTTACACAGTAGCACATCCATAAGTAGCAGTCTCCATAAGGGACTACTTTACACAGTAGCACATCCATAAGTAGCAGTCTCCATAAGGGACTACTTTACACAGTAGCACATCCATAAGTAGCAGTCTCCATAAGGGACTACTTTATATACATGTGTGCCAATGTGTTTGGATGATAAACTAAAGCTGTGTAATGCTCTTCTACATCTACAGTATGTGAATGTGTGGGTTTCAATATAGGGAACCATGGATGCGTTCCAAATGGCACACTGTTTACTATAGTGCAGTAGTTTGAATTGGCCCTGGTCAAAAGCAATGCATTATATAGGGAATAGGGTGCTATTTGGGATGTAACCATTGTCTTCACGTGTTACTGCAGTATGTTGGCTTCACACTGTTTCCTAAGGATTATAGTGGAAGCTGGCATTTTACAGGCACACTTTCATCTCTACTCTCTCCCTCTTTCCTTCCTTCCCTTTTTCCCCTCTAGCCATTCTCTGTGATCCCTAGTCAATCTTCCCTTCCCCCTTTCCCTCCCTCTATACCCTCTTTCTTTTCCTCTCCTTCCTCTCTCCATCCATAAAATATTTTGTGGTAGCCTTCAGCCTCTCTCTGTGTTTCTCCCATGCTGTCTCTCTCTCGCTCTCTCTCTTTGTCGCTCTCTCTCTCTCTCTCTCTCTCTCTCTCTCTCTCTCTCTCTCTCTCTCTCTCTCTCTCTCTCTCTCTTTGTCACTCTCTCTCTCTCTCTCTGTATATCTCACTCTCCTTTAAGTCTCTCTCTCTCTCTCTCTCTCTCTCTCTCTCTCTCTCTCTCTCTCTCTCTCTCTCTCTCTCTCTCTCTCTCTCTCTCTTTGCCTCTCTCTTTCATTCTCTCTCTCTCTCTTTGCCTCTCTCTTTCATTCTCTCTCTCTCTCTTTGCCTCTCTCTTTCATTCTCTCTCTCTTTGTCACTCTCTCTCTCTCTCTCTGTGTATCTCACTCTCCTTTAAGTCTCTCTCTCTCTCTCTCTCTCTCTCTCTCTCTCTCTCTCTCTCTCTCTCTCTCTCTCTCTCTCTCTCTCTCTCTCTCTCTCTCTCTCTCTCTTCTCTCTCTCCTCTCTCTTTCATTCTCTCTCTCTCTCTTTGCCTCTCTCTTTCATTCTCTCTCTCTCTCTTTGCCTCTCTCTTTCATTCTCTCTCTCTCTCTTTGTCTCTCCCTTTCATTCTCTCTCTCTCTCTCGTTCATTCTCTCTCTTTCATTCTCTCTCTCTTTGTCTCTCTCTCTTTCATTCTCTCTCTCTCTCTCTCTCTCTCTCTCTCTCTCGCTCTCTCTTTGTCTCTCTCTCTCTCTCTCTCTCTCTCTCTCTCTCTCTCTCTCTCTCTCTCTCTCTCTCTCTCTCTCTCTCTCTCTCTCTCTCTCTCTCTCTCTCTCTCTCTCTCTCTCTCTCTCTCTCTCTCTCTCTCTCTCTCTCTCTCTCTCTCTCTCTCTCTCTCTCTCTCTCTGTGTATCTCTCTCCCTCTCTCTGTGTATCTCATTCTCCTTTATCTCTCTCTCCCTCTCTCTGTGTATTTCACTCTCCTTTATCTCCCTCTCTCCCTCTCTCTGTGTATCTCCCTCTTCTTTATCTCTCTCTCTCTCCCTCTCTGTGTATCTCACTCTGCTTTATCTCTCTCTCCCTCTCTCTGTGTATCTCTCTCTCTCTCCCTCTCTCTGTGTATATCTCCCTCTCCCTCTCTCTGTGTATCTCTCTCTCCCTCTCTCTGTGTATCTCATTCCCATCTCTCTCTATATATATATTTGTATCTCTCTCTCTCTCTCCCTCTCTCTGTGTATCTCACTCATCTCACTCTCTGTATATATATTTGTCTATCTTTCTCTCTCTCTCTCTCTCTCTCTCTCTCTCTCTCTCTCTCTCTCTCTCTCTCTCTCTCTCTCTCTCTCTCTCTGTGTATCTCTCTCTCTCCCTCTCTCTGTGTATCTCACTCTCATCTCTCTCTCTCTATATATATATTTGTATCTCTCTCTCTCTCTCTCTCTCTCCCTCTCTGTGTATCTCACTCTCATCTCTCTCTATATATATTTGTATCTCTATCTTTCTTTCTCTCTCTCTCTCTCCCTCTCTCCCTCTCTCTGCGTATCTCACTCTCATCTCTCTCTCTCTATATATATTTCTATCTCTCTCTCTCTCTCTCTCTCTCTCTCTCTCTCTCTCTCTCTCTCTCTCTCTCTCTCTCTCTCTCTCTCTCTCTCTCTCTCTCTCTCTCTCTCTCTCTCTCTCTCTCTCTAGCTCTCTCCCACTCTCACTTTCTCCCTCTCTCTCAGGGCTGAGAAGGGTTTGGCCACCTGTTCCTTAAGATCTGTACAGATTAAATCCTATGCTAATCTTTGGCCTCCTTCCCTCTTTTTTCGCCTCCTTCCCCATCCTCTTTGCCTCTTCTCCATCCCATTCCGCTCCAAGAAAATATTAGAATCGATGGGCTCAGGAAAATGATGGGGTTGTGTGGGGACAAAGGGTGGAGCATAGAGATCGTATTAAATTACTAGAGGGTTTATGTCATACCCTCAGTTCCTGAATGGGGCGAAAATGGCAGCCATATTGGTCAGGGAGAAATCTAAACCAGTCTAATTGGAATGAATGGCAAGTAAATGGAAAAAAATGTACCGTTATATATCAGAAATTGTGTAAAATATTTATTCTCAATCTACAATACTGTCAATTATAAATACAGTAACTATGGAGTTTATACACATAAATAGCCTCTAAAATATATGTAAACAGACCATAAATGTCTCCTATTCTGTTTTCTTGGAAAGCTGTGAGTGCTATTCTGCCCTACCAAGCAAAAAGGCAGTAACTGTTGATGTCATTTTTGCTACATTAAATACATGCTTAATCATGTGGACAAGGATCCTGCCTCTATTGTGTTTTGGAGAAAATG